>NC_066366.1:20285000-20305000 GCF_013377495.2 Cygnus atratus
AACAAGCTGAAATGCAGAGTAATTCTTAAGCAATGGAGATAGGATACTTCAGGTTTCAGGTATTTGATTTTTAGGCTACAGACAAATGCTTTTACAGATTCTCTTAAGTTCTACTGTTATTTACCACTAGCCCACGTTGTCATGCTCTCAGAATGTGAACATTTCTAATACAACAGGTTATGTCTGGCAGCAGAGAAGAGTCAGGCAGGGATAACACTGACAGGATAGGCTAATAGCTCTTTTAAACCGGAGGTAAATGTTATCACTCTGCAAAGGTGCACAGTGAGCATACTGCAGGTTAAAAAAAAAAAATCCTTCTATAATATACTTAGAGACTTTTTAAAGTTTTGTTCCTTTTGGTTCAATGTGGTTAATGTTTTTGATTTCTCCTTTCTCTTATTACATCTTGTTTCACACCTTTTGGTTGGCAAACAGATACCCACAGTGATATCCACAGGCAGGAAGCAAGCTGCAAGTCTGCATCTCAACGGCAAATCCCTGCCAATTATGTTAAAACTAATTGTAAATCTCTTTCCTGTAAAATCATAACCCTAGCTGAAAATAATCCACACCCCAAATAGAACATGGGTTAGACTTTAAAATACACTTTTGCCCAAGGTTAAATTTAATGTCTTGTCTGCATGCATTCCCACAAAATAAATTGTTCAATTGCAGCAAGCAGTTTTAGTTTGCTTCATCTAAATTCTAAAAGTGAAGTTCATACACCTTTACTAAAATCATCAGTGAAAATGAGTACTAAATTGTACTCCACACAGCATTACACTTCCAGGAGCCACATCGTCCTACAGTAACTATTTCATTCATCTGGTATTGTTACAGAGTATAAATCAGGATTCATAAATGATCAGTTTGTATCCTTTGGGAGGGAGGGATTACATGTAAATAATCCCTTTAATGTACGCATCGCCTCTAAGCATTTCACACAGCAATAAATTGGTAAACTGAATTTGAGCAATTAAGAAATTAAATGAAACTAATAAAATGTGTATTTTAATATTTCTCGATGGTTATTTGGGGATTAGTGAAAATGAAAACAGCCACTCTCCTTCTGTATGAAGGTAAACTGTAGGACTTTGATAAACTGCCAGCTTTTCACTCCTGTATTTCAATCAAAACCCCTCTTTTGATATACTTTAGCATATCTTTCATTCCACATTTGTATTATTAACTACATTAAACTATGAAGTCCAAGCACCCATTTCAAATAGAAATATTTATATATCCCATCATGATGGCAACAAAAAACCTACCTCAGGTCATGCTATATATAAAATTATTAACCCTGAGCATTTGAGAAGGGAAAGGCACCATGGCAAGGGGAGCTTTGCTCCACTCCTCTGCACTCCACACCCATCTGCTCCCACCTCCCTGGATAAAAAACATGGTTCAAGGGCAGCTTAGGCATCAGTGAAACAAGAAAGCAGGCGAACAGGAATAAACTGCTCTAATAGCAGAAATATGGAATTGTATGGGGTTTTTAGTGTAGGACACTGACAAGACACAAACCCTGAATATCTTTACTCATCTTTTGGACACAGGCTAGATGCACTGACCTGAGGAGCTAATGGGGAAGCAAAATGAGGGAAATTACAGCATACTATCTATGGCAAGTACTTTATAAGGAGCAATGGCAAGGTTCATAATCACTGTTACCAAGTCAATGGAAACAGAATTCAGGTTTCTTGAATTGGAATTTTGCATGCATTTTATTTAGGCAATTTACACACACAGACAAAAAGGCTTTTTTTTTTTTTTTTGAATAATCTTATTGTTATTCATTTGTTCATTCATTATTGTTACAAGATGTTGCAAATAAACCTGCATGTTTTCAGGGTATGGACAGATTAATGACACCAGTGTTGTAAACATGAAAGATGAAACAAAAATGCAATTATATTTTCCTTTTCTGCATACGAGGCTATCAGAATAGTTATGATCTAATTTGTTCTTACTGCCAGTCTTCAGCTGAACTCAAGATCATTCAAAACAATGCTATGACCTAGCTATACCATGGACTAGTATGGCAATAACAAAAAAAACAAAAACAAAAAAGAATCCCTAAGAAAATCACTGCAATGTTTGGTTACAAAAATAGAGAGTATATAGCCACTTAATGCCCAGAAACAGCAGTTTAATAGCATGCTTCATTTCAGGCTGTAGCCTAACTAATGCAGGCTTTAAAAAGAAATATCAGACTTTGAGAAGACCCCATATAATTGCATAGGTTTGGTCTTAATATTAGCCAATTTAGTCTTCCTCTGATAAACAGTTCTGGGTTTAACAAAACATTGCACATGAGGTGCAGACTGAGGATATTTTTTCTCCCTTCAAATAAATATATTTTGTACTCATTGGAAGTTGGTTCAGTAGCACTCGTTGAATTTTAGCCTTCTATTTGCTGCTGAGAGAGCAGCCTTTTCAGTGTTTTACAACTCAACAAAACACTAGGCATGAGCTTAACATTAAACTTGGGCTGCAGTTTCCTCACGGTAAATGGGATGCAAATGAACATTTGGTTGTTTTGCTTAATGCGGACGATCTCTGTGCCTCTGAACTGTTCTGTTGCCAGCTGCCACTTACAATTGAGAAAGAGATGTCAGTTTTATAGAATATGGATTGGATCTTTTAAAATTAATCTGAGCAAAAAGAAAACAGTTCATTGGGAAGAGGAAATATGCCTGATAATGCCACCTCTGGAAGCTTCTTGGATGGGTGGAAGAAAATGGGAGAAAAGCCCAATGTACTCTAGTTGACAGTGCAGCCACATAGCTGCTTTTTTTTTTTTTTTTTACTTTCATAATAATTTATAAAAACACAGCAAAATGAACAGCACTGAGCAGCTTGTGTTCCTATCATAACATATAACCTCTCAGTACTTCATGTACAATAATACCTCCATGAAAATCAGGCTGTATTACTTCTGCTTCTTTGTACAACACTTTGCATGACTAAGAGCAGCAAGTGACAACATGTTCTCCAGTAACTGAGATTGATTATTGGTGCTTCAGCACATCCATAATCATGATGCATGCAGCACAGAGAGATGGAATTATTTTCATACACTACCTTGATTGGTAGAAAAGACTTTTTTTCTAAGTGAACTGAATATGTATAGGATGTGTGCAATATCCTCTAGAGGAATGAGTATTGTGCTAGCTGTCAAAAGGTCTCAGCTATACTACTGACATGCATGGTTCTGAGTCATGCATGTTGACTGCATTGCTACTGTCCAGTCAGTGGTCAGTACTAAAAAGACCCTACATTTACCAGTGGTTACCACTCTCTAGTACCTGAGATACTTGGTTTGATGTTAGCAACAGTGAGAAAATGAAATAAGCATGAGAATTGACTGTGATTCATGGTGGAAAGCATGGACATGATGAGTCTGGATTTTATATTTTACAGCTGTTAGACCATACTGACTTCAAAGGAGGTGCTGCAGGTTGTTACTAATGCAGTGGCTGCAGAGTGTGGACCTCTGTGTCTGCTTAGAGCAACAGGAAACAGCACACATTCTCTACCAGATAGACTGGCTCAGCAATTTTTTTCTTTTCTTTTACAGCATGGTAGACAATTTTTTTTTTAACGTTGTTTCTAAAAGTCTCAAAGGACTTCATATTTTAAAGAAGTCTCTGTTATACCATAAAATACTTGAAGTTACAAAAATATCAGAGATATTAGCATTTCATATTGGGTAACTTTGAATTTGGTGAATAATGTAACTATTTTTAAGTGCAGGTGACTTTTCTAAATCAGAATCATCAAGGATTAATTTGCCTTTTCTAACAGGCATGTCAGTAATCTTTGCTATTCTCCCTGTACTGAGCAATACTGTCTAACTGTGATATTATAGCAACAACAAAAGGGAGTGCTGCAGTAAATCTTATTTGATTAAATAGATAAACAGTACTTTAGGTTGTGGAAGTGGACAGTGCACTGTAAATTCCTTAATGATTAAGGAGTAATTAACATGTGAATAAATACATTTTCAAGTGAAACTTGGTGACAAATAGCTCAGCAACAGAAAAAGAAGTAATATACCAACATCATATTGAATTTTTCTGTATTGGAATTAATATACCAAATTGTGGATTGTTGAATACACGTTTACATTACCTATGTTCAGGTTATTTCATGCTTCTCTAGATACTAAGCTCCACATAACCCAATAAGAAAGATTAGAGAGGAAGTATGCAGTACAATATGACCACACTTTACTATAATTTATAAGGCAATACACCAATAGGAGAGTGAAATACAATGCAATGTGGTATCGCAATTAGAATAGGTTTTCTATTGGACTAATGGGCATTATAGCTCCCTCTTCATAACTTTTACATATCACAAGATTATACCGAATATAGAACTGTTCTGGCAGAAACACTGCAATCTTTCCCATCTATCTTACTTTAAATTTTAGCTTGTGTGTCTCAAGGAAAGACACAGAAATTGAAAGCCCTTCCAAATAAAGGTTTGTATATACTAGTAGAAGGAGAAAGGAAAACTTTTCCAGTAGTGAACAGGAAAGAATAAAGTAAAGAACAGGAAAGAATAAAAGTATTTGAATTACTTTACACACACATATACACACACAGCAGCACGTAACTCATTTAGCATAGGTTACCAAAAAAAAAAAATCCATGAAATTACAGCAATTTTCATTAAACTGTTGACATCAGTGGAGGCACTTTCAATCTAGTCCAATGTGGGAATACAGAATGAGATTCAAATTTACCTTTCAGGAAACATTATAAGGAAAGTCTTTGCAGTGTCTCCCCAAAGGCCAGGGTCAACTTTTCAAAAGCAGCCTTTGATTCTGGATGCTCAGCCTGAGACAACTCTTTTGAAAATTTTGCCATGGATGTAAAATCCTTAATCCCTTTATGTTAGGCAGCTATCAACTAGAGAATTTTCCTATTGGGATGGGGTGGGGGCCTGTTGCCTTCTACAGCTGACATAAAGTGGCACCTAGTCCATCAGGAGCAAGACAGCTAACACTGGTAGTAAACACATCTTTGGACACCTGCTTTTGCTCAGCTCTGCTCCCATTTTCTCTCATACCTTTGTTTTTATTTTCTCTACATCTTCTACAGAGATGGCCCACGGCAGTTCTTTGCAACCATGTATAACCTGAGAATGAAGGAATTAAAGTTCTTTGTACAAGCTTCTGTGACCCTGTGCCAGACTGGAAGGGGAGCCCTTCCAATGTCCCAAGGATCCTGAAGTCTAAACCCTGAGTGAGACCATCGTTTTGCAGGAGGAGGCCTCTAAATTAAGGTAGATGCTCTGATAGCTTCTGTCTTTACAAGTATAACAGGATGTATTTGATCAGGTACATAAAAGAAAATTGAGGTACTGGCACTATGCTAAAAGTTAAATTTTCACAGCTTTCTCAAACTACCTTCTAAAACACATTTGCACTTTCCAAAACAGAGTAACAGAAGTAAAGATTCTGCAGTTCCTTAAGGAAAGGGGAAAGATTTCTCATTCACTTTTCCTTAGCCACTGTGGAAATTATTCCTAGAACTCCTATCTTTTTTTTGTTCGCTTGTTTAAAAGATTATCGTTGCATTTCAAGCCAGCCCATTCTCTTTCTCAAGTCTTCTTTTCTTCCCATCACTAATTCTCTTTCCTTCTGTCTCTTTTTGTGTCCCTCCAGAAAATAACATCCTTTTTCTTGCTACCCAGAACTGGAGGTCACTCTAAGTTTGAAAGCCACGAAATATAGATGGATGCAGGAAGTGAAAAATATTACTACATTCAAATATAACAGCTGAAAGGCAAGAGCAAAATATAACTGCCAAGATGTTTAGCTTCAGTTTCATGGTAGATGAGGAAGAATGGAAATTAAGAGCAAACAGAAAAGCAAAGCATTAAATTGCAGAGAAAGGCAGGAATATACATGTTGCAAAGAGTTAGATGTTTGTGAATAAACACAGACTTCTTAAAAACGATTAGCCACACAGAACACTTAGGTATTAGATTAATACTTTCCATATTCGGATTATTACAGGATTGATAAGTATGGGTAAATTGGGAAATGCTAAGTGCTCTGGCTGTCATTGTTGCCACTTTCGTGCAGCCATCTAGCATTTCAGTTGTGTATTTTTAATCCTTTCAGTTGGTTTATATTGGTCATAGCTCTGAAACATCCCCTTCTGTGAGTACTCATATATATATATATATATCTGATGGAATGCGGAGAGAAGATCCAGTACCTTGGCATGTCTTGTGGGCACACTGTATCCTGACAAATTTAACACAAGATTCACATTTCATATGCCTCTCCTTCTAATCACAGCATTAACATTAAATCATGAGACTCCACATTAAGATTTACTGATCCTGGTTTTGGCTCTTTGTCAAGGCATACTGATATTACTTGAGTTTTCAAACTGGATACCATGTTCACTCCAACATTACCGTATTGTCAGCAATCAGGAAGTCCTTTCCAAACATTCTGGAGCATCCTTTTCTCATCAGAACACTTGTCCTGAGCTACAGTCACAATGTTTGGAAATGGAAAGTACCTGTTTGGCTTCTGCTGTAGAATAAATTTCCTTCCTCCTTCAAAAAATCCTTTATTCTTATGGAGGGAGTAAATCTAGCCTAGTTCTCCATTTGTTTTCCAGCAGCAAAATGAATGACCTTGCTTTAATTACATTTACAGTAAAAATACAGCATTTACAGTATTTGAGGAAAGTGACTTTGGTTGTTTTATTTATGAATATCGATTTCTGCATAAAGATAATATTTCTGCTGTACTCTTACTTTTTTGGTAAACAAGCATAGCAGACACTGCATAAAATACTGCTGAGGGTATAACAAGGACCTCATCGTACCATTTAGCAACACATTGCCAACACGAATGAGAACGTTCTCTCTGAGGGTTAGTTTTTACTCACATTGATGTCTACAAGAGTTTTATCATCAGAAATCAGCAGGCTTTCAATCACGGTTTTTAGCAGTAAGCTTTGGAGTTCTAAACTCACTGTAAGCATTGAGAAAAAAAATCCTCCAAAACTTATTGACATGCCAGAGCTGTGACTCCTACTCCTTTCTTTTTGACCACTTTCAGGTGCTTCAAGTGTTTTGCTTTGCATTTCTATAAATACTAAAAATATTATGCTTGCCTTTTTCTTCTTTTTTAGATGTTAAGTCCTCAGTGTTTCTCCAAAGAGCAAGAACAGCTAGAGACCAGCAGTATATTATCTGCCCCAACACTATACCTGAAAGAAGCATTCCAAGGGTAGATACAGTATTTTGCTCCTGTGGTTTGCAGCTGCCAATGAGATGCTAATGAGTGCTATATGTGCTGTTTTTCCTCTATCATTTATATCTGCCCACTAGAAACAGAATGGAAATCACTGATAATACATAAACTAATTCCTCAACCCTCACCATCCACAGCCACACCCATACATTTCCCTTAAACACAAAGAAGCAAGAAAGACCCACAGGGATTTTAATTTGACCAGTTTTACACATTCTAAGAAAAATGTTGCACATATTAGTTTTGCCTTTCCTAAGGAGTAGCCCAAATTGAATAGAATCAAGGTTAATTATGGAGCTAAATCAAGTTACTTTTTTTTTTTTTGGGTTGGGGGTGGAATGTGGGAATGTGCAAGAGATAAAGTAGGCAAAAATCTCAAACTGCAAATAAATAAATCAAGCAGAGATACAGAGTCCAAGGTGCATGGTTGGCTTTGACTTAAATGGAAAACAATATATGAGCCTTTCATATTCAAAGCACTTTGTAGAGCAACTGGACTAAATACTGCAACTGTATTCAAATGTGGCGTCTATTAGGCATTCAGAAATAGCTCAAATATTGCCTTGCATAGTGGGTCTTCTTCAGATAGGAAATGTTTCCCAGGGCTCTTTTTTATTGTATTGTATCGTACTTATTTGCCACGTAATTCTCTGTCAGAATGCCCTGGGAACAAACTGCCCAAACAGAAATGAAAAACATGGGCCTCAGTTTTGTCTTTTCTAACATTGGCACTGGGTTGAACTGTCTCACTGGTTTACAGTGTATTTATATTTGTAAATATACGGTACAACAGTATGCATATCTAATTCTGTTGCAGTTCTGAAGCCAATTTATCCTGATCATCAATGTAAACAAACAAACAAACAAACAAACCTGTTTGGAATAAGTTTTATCAAATACTCTACAAATTATTATATATTGGTTTGGTTTGGATAAGAAAAAAGTAGATCCATCTGCTGTGCCATCAATTAAAGGAAGGAGATCTGCAAATGTGACGCAGTTGCTTGCTTCTTACTAAATACTCAACTTTTTGAGACTCACTCAATGACCTGGGAAGGTGTATATTGTCCCAACTCTGACATTTCTGCTTGGCAGCCATGTTATTTTATTAGCATATAGTGTCAGCAAACTGGATGTGTTGCTTTTTTCATTTTCATCCGATATCCACTGTATTTATTATGACTGCAGTACCTTACTATTTAGAGTACCGACTTGACCTAGTGAGAAAAAAGAAAGGAAAGCACAAAGCAGCAAGACATTAGTAAGTATCTGCAGAAAGTCTTGGGATGTTGGAAATTGCCCAGTGCACACAGAGTTGATGTGAGACACATCACTAGTAGTGACAATGCTGCACTTATTTCATCTGGTTCACTAGCTCATTTTCTAATTTCTGTCAGCAAATATATGATGAGTCTTAGTAGTTTACCACACCCTTTCACTTAGCTTGAAAAAACTACAGAAAATCAAAATTACTACTAGAAAAAGATGAAAACTTATCAAATGTAAAATTAGATTAAGAGTCAATCAAAATCCAACTGTGAATTTATCATTTCAATGAATTTCAATGAATGGTTTAAAATCTGTTCGAAATCTATTTGAAAATGAATATGTAATAATACAGACATATCTCTTTTTCAAAGCTAGTATTGTCAGATGTATTCTGTGCATTATAATTCATGAACAGGGTAGATGACTATTTGAGAAGTATTAAAATGAGCTGACTTTTCAATACAAGTGTCTTGACAATAAGTTTTTCTATTCTTGGCAATTCAGAAATGTAGACAATTGTGCTAGAAAAATAATATGTATTGTAATATTCATTGTACAGTAGTAGTATAGTAAGTGGCAATTCTGGACATTACAAGAGACACAAGGATTATTTTCTGTGATTGCACAGAGAATACTTGGATTTCTTGTGAAGCTTTTGCATTGGAAATGAGATTCATCAGTCTGAACAGGGCAGGGTTAGAGCCCTTAGCAACATGCTTATTTTGTAGAAGGTCACTCAATAATAACTTCCTCTGCCCTCCAAGCTTATTAAGACTGACTGGCATATATTAATGAAAACACCTGATTCTCCAACCATAAAACCCAGACAAAGACTTTATTTTAATATTAAGGAAGGAACCCTTAATTAGCAGGGTTTCAAAAATGTCAGCTTCTTCTATTAGCTGTTCTGGTCCATCAAAGCCATAATCCCTACTGTCAAATTTCATCACATGATAGACAGTTTGCTGGCTATCTTTTTTTTTTTTTTTTAACTGATCATACTGACTGAAGCTTTTTATTTTGCCATCACATTTAACAAGGTTGCGTGCATTTCATCGTTACATTGCTGATTTTATTCCTTTCAAAGTCTGCATGTGTCAGCTAAAAGAAGAAAAAATCTGAGGAAACATAAAATATTACATATTGATACACAGACATATAATTAAAGACTTTTTGGGAGAGTTCTCACTCATAATATTGATTCTTTTCTACGGCATGCAAATGTACTTCTGTGAAAACACGAATAAAAAACACCGTTCACAGATGAATTTCCATTTCAGGCATGTTAAGAGAAAAAAAAGAACAAATGCTTGAAACATTTTGAAGACCTTTGAAGATACACTTTCTTTAGGATTAACCCACAATACACTTGCACGCTACATGAAATTTGTTCAAGAACATATTGCTTGCACTGCCCTTCAAATGAGAGAGATTGTGTCAAATTTTACTGGAATAAACATATCAATTTTAAAAAGAATTTATATTCTAACTTCATTCAGCATTTTGATGTTTATTAAACATTCACATTCATGGAAAACCCAATCTATTTCTTTTGTTTAAAAATAAGCAAATGGAAGGTTACTACCTTGTCACAGACTTTTAAACCTTCCCATCTAAACTGTCTCAAACACTGTTTGTGGATTTGATAAAGCTATATTCCCCAAACCAGCACACAACTATTTAGCTCATCTATGTAAGTCTTGCCTTCTTTTACAAGAAAAATAAAAGGCATAGAGAATTTGTGAGATAAAAATGCTGAAAGACAAAGTATACTCCCATGGTCTTTTCATGCCTAGTTTTTTCTTTAAAACTTTCCTTTAAAATTTTTAGCTTTCTTTCTTAATAATTTATGCACCACTGTGCATATTATAAATGATACAGTAAAATGAAGGACCCTTGGTGTTGAAGATATAACTGAATCCAGGTAAGAAGAAAGGAATTCCCAGTATTCTGGAAGAAGAAAATTTCTGGCATGGAAGAATATGGGCAACATTGGTATTCCAAAGCAGGAGAGAAGTGGTCTAAAAGAGAAGAGCAAGTTAGAAATAACAAATGAGACATGCAGAATTTCTTTTCTGTTTCGAGTGACATATGGGCAAGAACTCCAGAAAGAAGTGATCGAAATACAAGCACAAGACTCAGTAAGAACTGAAATACTCAGAGAACCTGAGACTCAGAATTATGCCTACGGAAATCTTCAGAAGAGATGAGAGGGAAATGATGGAACTAGAGCAGAACTCAGAGAAGCATCAGCAGAACAGAGGGAAAATAAGAGCAAATAAAGAAGATACAGAGCGAGCAATCAAGGATATGACCCCTGAGAAACAGAACTGCAAAAACAAAGGAAGAAAGTGGAGATTCTGGAAGAGAATGATAAATGTAACACAGACAATAAATTCAATAAAACAAGAATAGCAAAAGATATATGTGTCTTCATTAACTGATTCACTAGCTATACCTTGGATGTGTAACTCAGTAGATATTTAGTGAAAATTAATATCCTTCCTACCTCACAAAAGTAATTCCAGTTTTTCATGCTGTGGAATTCTTCCCACAGCTAACAATTGAATAAACCTATATATGTTAATTTAGGACCCTTCTAACACTCTCTTTTTGAGGTAAAAAAATCAAATACAATCTGACTGTATCTGTCAAATAGTTAGTAAATATAATCTGAACTAACTAAGGAAACATTATTAAGTGTTGTATTTATTTTATCAGTTTAACCTTACTTGGCTGCTTCCTGAGTGCCCATGTCTGTTACAAGTGTCAAGTGTATGTCCTAGCTGAATTTACAGCTAGTCACTCCATCCTTTTTAATGGCTTTAAGTGACTGTCAGCATTTACTTGTACGTTTTTTGTTTGTCTCCATTTAATTAATTAATTTAGAAATGAAACCCACTACTTAGAATGGTAGAGTTCCTCGTGTTTTCCCTGAGGTATCTAAGAAGTGGAGCAACAGTGAATGGCAACAAAATAGTAAGGCCAACACATGAAGTGCAGTCCTTTCTCCATCAACATTTGCAATACCTACTAACTAAAAAATAGTAAAATGTGAGTAAAAGAAAACTAAACTATCTTCAGGCTGAGAGCAATCTTCACCTCATGAGGTACAAGACAACTAACCTAAGTTTTTAAAACTGTCCTCTAATTATCTCTAACTAAAAGTTACTGTACAATTAAAACATCCATGAACATCATAGTTGGGACATCACTGTAGAGTAAAATGCATACATGTTCTCTACCCAAAGCATTTGTAACAAGTGAGAATATATTTTTTAAGCTCTTCCCTTTGTCTCATTCATTACATTTATTCATATTTTTATATATGAATCATAGAATCATATAACCATTAAGGTTGGAAGAGACCTTCAAGATCATCCGGTCCAACCATCACCCTACCTAAATACCAGCATTTCAGTCTAATAATTAGGTGAACTGGAAGTCCAGGTTCATAATTTTTTGACTACGAATTGCTGTGTTCACTTGTCACAGTTCAGATAACTCTACAAAGCCTCATATTCCCTTCATGTTAAGGGCTATAATGCTATTTTCTTAACCCATGTGTGTATTCTGAGGATTAATTAAATGATGGTAAGTGCATAAGAACATGAGAAATGCACTACTGAGTCAGATGAGCAGCTCACCTAGCCCAGGGTTCTCTCTCTAGCTGTGGTAGCAGGAGCTGCTATCATGTGAAGTGTGCGAGAGTGGTGATGTTCTGCCACTGCTTCCGTGATACTCATAGCTGTTGCATGGCAGAGTACATCCCTGTCTATTCCCTTTAGCCTTTGTTTATAGGCCTCTTGTCTATGAATCTGTCTAATCCATTTTTGCACAAGTGGACATTACCTGCACCCACAACCTCTCATGATGATAAATTCTAAAAGATCTGATAAAAAACATTTTACTACTTACTATCCGTCTGATAAAAAACATTTACTTTTACCTACTTTAAACTGGTCACTTCACAGACTCAGTGAGTGCTTCCTACTTACAGTATTGTAGGATTTTGTGAATAACAGGCCTGTCTCAACTGTCTCAATCCATCAACCTTTTGACTTTGTAAACTATAATCATAACATACCATTCATTTTCTCCTTTCTAATCTGATTTTTTTTTTCATTATTTTTTTTAAACCAGTGTAATGCTACAATATCCCCACTGGGATGCAAGGAACAGAACTGCTCATAGTACTCTAGACACCAAGGTTTTATGAAATGGCAGAATGATGCCTTCTGTGTTGGCCTCAATAGCCTTTCTCATGATGCTCGAGATTTTGGCTGCTACTGCACTTTCAGTTGATGACTTTGGAGAATCACCCATCGTGACTTCCAGATCTCTTTCCTGAGTTGTAACTACTGCTCTAATTAAACACATTAACAGTGTTTTCTCCATGGTCAGTATCAACAGAGCCACCTGTGATCCAAATGGCAGAAAGAAGAACAGAATGGCATTACAAATAGTCTGTGTCATCATTTGGGTATGACAATGTCTTAAGCCTCACGAGTTCTGTAGCCATGCTTTTAATATCTTCCCTGAAAACTGTATGGTGTTGCTTAGCTGTTGGAATCCAGACAGTGTTATCATTCACTAACATGGTAAATTCTGTGCTTGACTGGCACTTCCTAGGATTTCATTCAGCATAATGTTAGCATTTTATTGTAAATTGTTGCAAATCATATTGTGTGTATAATATTATCTTATTGTAAATTAGATGTAGTCAGAATGGTGTATTTATGGATTAATGGTACTTAGACAATGCAAAGGACAACAATGCCAAGTTAGGAATAGTAGGGAGAAAAAGATAAAAGAGCAAAAGGATAGCATAAGATGCAGGCAAATGAATATAACTGAATTTTTCAGTAGCTATGAATCATGGTGAGAAATTCCAGCTTGTCTTCTTTGGAGCGATATACTTTTGTGGGCTGGAATGGTCAGTTTTTCTACCGACAGGCAGGAGAATTCAAAACTCTTCAGCTGGAAAAGAATATTATATTAATTGACTGAAAGTCAGACTGCTGGCAAGGTAAACAGTATTATTTTTGTACGTAGTGTGTACAATTAATACTACTGTATAAAATTTGTGCTGCAAATAAAGCTGTGAATTTTCCCTGCCAAAAAGAGAGTAATATTAAGTCTTCAGGACTTGTGTCTTGGGAAAGGATGCAAAATGAATATGACAGAGAGAAAAGAAAAAATATAGTGCTTTAAAGAAATGGTAAATCACTGAATTTAAGAGGTAGGAGATTAGATTCAATGAGTTCAGTATGACATTTTGTTCTGTGCTTTTTCTATTACTGTAGGAAAGAACTAAAAGGAAGCTAAACGAGATCTTGATGTAAATATCTAATTAGCCTTTTGCGATTCAAAAATTGCCCATAAACCATACTTTTCTATGTGTACAGTCTCTACTTAATGTATGATACAATTCTTACATTTCAGACTTTATAGGATGTACAGATTGCATTGACTGTAGTAGATGGTATGTAGCCAAAAATATTAAATATATTGCTAAGGATACACAAGTCTTCAATTTCCCTTTTCAAAGGTAGTTTATATTTTAAAATTCTCTGCAAAATGCTCTTCACTAAATTTAAAAACTCCCATGTAAATATTTTTTACACTGACTTTAGAAAAACTCACTTTCAAAAGAAAAGTAACAAACTCTGTACAATACAAGTATAGTCCTATCTATGATGTAATTCTTTTTCCAACACATAAGGCTCTCCTAATGGATTTTTGGAATGTTTGGAAGACACACATACAGAGAGACCGCTTTGAAGTTGAGTTCGTGTACAAAATTATCTTCATCTGCATTGCTATCAATTAAATTGCCATCAGTACTGCACACACCTTTGGCAGGGTTCCAAGCTCCAAAGAGGTTGGATTGAATCGCAGTCCCAGAAATAAGGGTCACACTAGCTCTCACCTTTGCAGTACTGATAGAGGACTTATATAAATCACTTGATATATAAATATTTATTTATCAACAGTTGGTTAGTCAACAGCATGGTGTGGTCTGCACATATTTCATAAAGCAGATGGTTTACATTTTCTGAACTCAAGGCAAAAGTCAACACTATGTGAGGCTCACTATTTAAAATTTTTTGACTACTGATATGCCATAATTGTCGGAGAGTCCACAAAAAAATGGGTCATCTCCAAACTATTTTTGGGGCTGTTCTTACTTTTTTTATAATCAACTGAAGGAAAATGAACTGCCTAGTAGCTCGCCACACAGACATATTGTGGTCTACCCAAAATTCAAGAGAACTTTGTAAGCATTATGTTGTCTGTGACAGCTTCACAAAACTACCACAATTTCACTTTTTCTTTGTGTCTGTAATGGTTCTCCATTATCCTGATAAGTGGGCGGCCATTTCATTTCTCGCTGTATTGATAGAGCTGTGAAGGAGAATTACATTTCAACACTTATGTAACAGAGATTAATTGATTGATTAGATTATTAATTAAAGTTTCCATTAAATGCTCTTTTTAAAAAGCACAGGATTGTGGATCCCCAGGGTTTTTCTAACCCTTGAAATCATAAACAAGAGAATGCATAACTAAACATTGTATCTTATCTTGTGAAGAATAATTAAACCAGTAGTTACAATGCTATGAAGGAAAATATTTTTCCTTCCAAAATACTCTTTTTTTTTTTTTTTCTTCAGTCCTCAGGAAACAGAAAGAGATTTTTGGGTGCCTCCCACTGCAATAGAGGAACGACCACCAAAAATAGCCTAGTTTACACATAAACATATGTGTATATATGTATACCTGTTTGCGTGCATGCATGAATCTCTGCATGGGTTTGTATGCTCCTCATTTTTAAGAAAAGGAAAAGGAGTAAAAACATGACTTAAGTTGTTTCAGATTTGAACTGATGTGGTCTACCTAGAACTTCTAGCCACATAATGTTTCGGAGATCTGTGGAAAAATAAAAACAGCAAGTGGCCTTTTAGGTAACCCATAATTAAAAGCAATTTTGAGCTGTCTTTTCAGGGAAGCTACCCAGGGGAAGTATTTGCTACCTGTTTGACCTTCACGATTGTGAGTCCTTGGCAGTGTCAGCGACCCTCTGAACTGAATTCAAAACTAATCTCTAACAGAAAAAGAGAAACAGAATTCATGCAAATCATATTAATTCCAACATTTCCCCAGTGAGCTGGGTATAAACTACAGCCTAATTAAATATTTTTTAACGATGTGAGTAATTTTTGCCAAGGGGCGGATTCAGGGGAAAATTTAATATGAGATCACAAAAGCTGTTCCCAGCGTTGATTCTGTAAATTAATGACTATCTGCCTTATGATAAAAACATGCTGCCAAGAATGAAAATGAAGTCAGCAAAGCTTGCTCTATTTGTCTAACAACCAAATATACAGAATGCAAAACTTTAAAGGGTATGGAAAATTTCCATTGTCTGTATGATCTATTCTTGATAAAGATGCATGACACTGACAGCATAAAGCTGCTCTGTATTATACAAAACTATCAGCTCTTACTAGTTAGCACTAATATAGTGGTAGCCGATGTTATGAACTTTAGTTAGCCAGTGCCAAGCACCAACATCAAGACCGTGAGAGATATTTATTTACGTGAGGGTAGAGGAATGTGCTGCGATCATTTCACAAACTGTCTATCTGTAAGACACACTGAAGGCTGCACAATTTCTCAGGGTTGCTCACAACTATCCATCCATCTTCCCAAACACTTAAAAAGACCTTATCACTGAAGTATCTGGGCACCAATCTTAAGTGCTTGTCAGAAAGAAAATCTCATTAAACCAATGTTATTAGTGCTTTCAAATAATAAATGCACAAACATTAAAACTATGATCAAGAAAAACTGTATAAAGAGGCAGGAATTACTGATGCATCAGTCTAGCCAGCTTTTTATCATCATTTGGAAATTAAACAGTAAGCATTATGTGACTGAGATGCTGCTTTACAAAGTGTAGTATTAGATCAGATATTGAAGGTATTCAAATGCAAAATCCTCTGGTTAACCAATAAAAGACTCCTTGCTCTTTGTTCTTCTCATGCTAACCTAACTTGTAATAAGAGAGACCGTCAACACCAAGGAGTTGCAAAGCATCATCAGATGACAAGTGAGTAGGACTTCAGTAGCACCCTGGTCAAGAGGCCAGCCCACTGTATGGACTTTGCAGCCTTTTTTATTTAAATTTCTGCCAGTGCTGGCCACTGAGACTGAATTTACAGCTTTTCAATTAGAAGGTCATTCTGTGCTAACTAGCATGCCATTGCCTCATTATAATCATAAAATTAGTGAGAAAAGACTAGCATGAATAATATGAAGGAGACAATCTGAAAGGTGAAGAGGTGCTATTTCCTTGTTTTATTAGAGATGGGAATAAATTTTGCTGTTTAGAAACAAGTATTTTGCTTATAGTGCACGATTCTCTTAGGAAAGAAATACTTTACAATTTTTCTCTACTTCAGAATAAATAAATTAGTAATTTTCTCTAAATTAATCTTAACAGATGAAAGGAAAGTTTACAACTACTGAACATTGTAGCTTAGACAGCTTTATATGCTGAGAAATGTATGTATGAGACTAAGCATCAAAGCACTGCAATAGGACTGCTAGATTTCTCAATTTGACTTTCATCAAATTACCTCTTTTTGTAAATATAATTACTTTATTTAAAGGCTTTGAAATAATAACAATAACCCAGAAAATCAGTTAATATCAAATATATCTTAGGGTATCAATTTGCTATTTGAAATCTGAGAATGTCGTTACACATTCACATTCGGTAAGCCTGTGAATACATTGCAAATTATTTGTCATTGCTGCACAGAACTTTAAATACACAAAGGAAGAGGACTATTGTAATCCTCCCCAAAACACCGGGAGAAAACTACTCAATCTATCGTATTCCAGCCAGAGAACATATGGTCTTCTACACAGCCGTGGAGCTACATAGCATGCACAAGTAGAGAAACAACACAAAAATGTGATACACATCAGGATTATAAAAATGTTCAAAACACAGTTTAAATATATATTCTACTTAATTAAAGCCAGAGAATTCTCTTAGGCACTGTTTCAGTCTGTAAAGCACAGATCATCCTTAAGGGAAAATTAGTATTTTTTTACTGAGAACAGGTATTAAGTCGTAAGCCACTAAACAGGAAAAGTAAGGTAGAGGGCATGACATAATTTTTAGAGGGAATATTTAGAGATTATAGTGAAACTTACAATTTAATGCCAACCATTCTCTGTGGTTACCTGCTAAGTTCAGTCCACATCGCAATTCTCCAAGAACTTTGCTCCTTTCTAGATGAACTCTCCCTGTACCCAGCAGACCCTGATGAACACACACATCCAGCTAGCAGCAGCCCTGACCTGCTGTTCTGGCTGACCTCCTTGTGAAGTTTAAAGAGATGCTCTGTCACCCAAATTGAAAGGTTGAGGCCTTTTGCTAAAGTAGTCCAACTGAACATGTTTCTTGTTATGCTGTTACCTGTTTTATTTGGCAAAAATGGAGACAGACATTAAGAGGTTTTATTGTACGTGTGAAATAATCAGAGGCTTATCTGTGACTTTTCCTAGATCACAAAAGAAAGTTGGAGCAGAACATGAAATTCAAGCTCCCCAGCCCTTCACCACTGAATCTCCTTTTCTGGCTAAGTAACCACAAGAGGAAGGGAAACAAAAAGGAAGAATAATCATTTATTTCCTGTACATATTGAATAGGATTCTTATGAAGACTTTCAGACTGGAACAGCACAAGAAATGGGAGTTGATGATGTTAATGTACAGAGGAGTAGAAAGAAACCTTGCGGTGTCTATCTACAGTTTTCATATTATGCAGCTGTAGCTGAGAGATACTGTGATAAAAGCATTCCAATATTTACTGCTCTGTGCATTGCAAATCCCAAAATCTATCTTTAAATAGACAGGAACTTGATAAAAACAATAAAAAACATTTAAAAGACTAGTGTAAGTTAGGCACCTATGTACCTTTGAGAATCTGCAATTGAATTACTGAGATGAGTTTAAAGCCTTGTGTAACTAAACATACACAGCAGATAATTTTTGGTTTTGCAGTTCATTTTGTGGATGGAAAAGTACACACGTATAACTTCAAAGAGGTAAGATAAATCAGGCCTAAGTTCTTTGGGAATATTAACTCTAGAACAAATAGTTTGGCCAAATAACTAATAAAATAAGGTATGAAACAAAAGGAAAATATATTTGGGTACAGAGAGCACAAAATTGAAACTGTGCATAAAGTCCTATTTAATGATTCTCTTAAAACCTGGAAATTCAGAGAAAAGTTTATCTCAACTGATCGTTTGTACCTTTAATTTCTGGATGGCTATTATTTTTTATCATATTATTCATAGCTATGTGAACTACTAACCTTTTGCAGGGTTTCCAACTTGCATAACTTAACCGTGAGACTTGCAGTAACTGTCTTTTCCTTATGGTCCTAGACTCTGGAATTACATGAATAGTACAGAATTTCAACTTTCCTCTAAAGACGGAGGAAGTTGCTAGCCCATGTTGCAAAGGAAAACTGAACTGAAAAAAAAAAAAAGTTTACACTTCTGATGCTTAAGGTGAGCCTTTTTTTTTTTTTCTTTTTTCCCTAACTCATTATCTTTTAATGCTTCAAGATATTGACTTCCCTTTGGCATCAGCTCTGTTTTGTTTAGATTTTGAAGGGCTTGATCCACTACTTACTGATGTTAAGAGATGTAATTTTTTGATTTTCTTAGATCTTGAATTACATCCACAGACCACAGTACAATGAGGATGATAATTTTAATGGAATTTTGTTCCATAGCAAAGCCTTAAAGACAGCTTATGCTGTCAGATTCTTGCAACTAATCAACATTTGTTAGATTTTTTGCATGCAAGGCAGAATATTTCTGCGAAGTGTCTGGAGCCTTCTACTTTCAGTTTGTTTATGAAATGGGATTTTGAAACATTACCAGCAGACTTCTTGATACACCAGAGTGTAATGCTGCAGTGTCTAGGAAGCATAAAAAGCCTTTTTAAAGATTCAAAGCTGAGCTGTACTCTATTGCATTGCGGCTGTAGATTTCACTCTCGATTCTAGACACCAACCTCTTTTCCCTTATCCATTGTTTATTAGGCAGAGTTTGGCTTCTGGATGGGTGGGTAAAATCTACAGCAGTTGTAGTAACAAGCAGTCTCAAACCCTGAATATTTAAACAGGGTTTTGCACATTCTACTAAATGCAGCCATTTATTCTGGTTAATAAAAGAGTGTGCTACCTGATATGTTTCTTCTTCAAGAAGAAACTCTACTTACCGCTGTTTCAGTAATCATTACACATGCTTTCACCTTAACTAGTAAGATATACATCTATTTTGTTAAACCTTACATAAAAAATGGATATATTCATATTCGCAGTAGTGTCCTCTAATGCATA
>NC_066366.1:20610000-20722500 GCF_013377495.2 Cygnus atratus
TGATTAAACAACTTACCACAACTGCACTACCCCTATGACTACATAAACAGGTTTAGAATGAATAGATAATACATTTAAAATCAGTGTTTGATACTTGTACACAGCCAAAGCACTGTATAGCAGCTTTTGCACCAAGAGAAATCAGATTTTCCTATCAATAAGAAAAATGCCTGCAAGATATGGAGTAATAAATTACAAGGCTATCAAGGATTCTCCAACACAAGAGCAGAAGTTCCGTGTGAGGCCGGACAGCCAGATTTAGAAGCCCTTTTCATGACAAACAATATTGCCAAATCATGTGTTACAATATATTTGCTATGCCATCTGAATGATCTTTTCCTGTCTGACTGTGAAAAACAGTGTCTCAGGCCAAAAACGTTGAGGAAGAAAGTTTATTTCTTCACCTCTATGGATGGTTTCCCTGAGATAGAAGTGCATGGTAGCTCAGAAAGGAAGGGTGATCTCAGAGGAAAGTTTATCAGTTTGTGAGGCTTAGCAGCAGAAGGCTTGTACTGTCTTGCTTCTCCTACCCAGGAGACAACATTTAGTTTAAAATGTAAGAGGGTGACAAGAGATAACATTACTAAATCACTCACAATGAGATGATTCAGAAGGGAACTATTTATTTACCTCTTAAAAATGTATACTTATCTAGCATAAAAATTATTATAAAAAGTTATTTAAATTAATGAAGGCAATCCTACTTGACATTTAGGATAACTAGTACCATATTTTCCAATTATTATTGCTTATTTTCTTTCCCAGAGAATTCAAAGCACTGGACTCAACCCCAAGTTCCACAGTATGATAAAACAAAGTTCGTTTTCAACCTATACTTTTATACTTTGTTTGCATTGATAACTGACCCTTTGAAAAGCATGATAGTTTGAAGGAAATGTGCAACTTTGTTTTAAAGCATATTTTTTCTTCTTGTGATTGTCAAAAGATTTTTAATTTTCTCACCAGTGCAAAACTGAAGTGACATTGAATGCTTTATTACAGTTAACACTTCAGAGTCATATTTAGTTATAAGACAAGAGCAATATAGGAAAGAAATATTTCAGTCCACCACAAAATTTTGACATCTGGTTTCTTTTCATATGCCAATGTATTAATTTCAGAACACAGATGTGTAAAGCTACTTGATTTCAGAGCATGTAACACTAAAAGTAGAGATAGCTAAAGTAAAAGTGACATGCCAGTCGGTACTGTTTACTGAAGTCCTTTTCACTCCTCACCTACAATCTCATTCACCTCATCTTCTCTCAAGACGGAAGATAAGCAAGATTATCTTACACAGGTAACATAATTTTTGGCTTAAACAAAATAAAGCACAATAAACCCACTTATAACTTGAGATTGTAGATAATATCTTAATTACTTTTTTTCATTCAAAGACACCTAAATTTGTCTCACATACTCTAGTTTCCATGCCATATTCTTCAGCAGGAAATTATACTCATGGCCTTACACAAACACTTGCATTTCCAAAGACAAAAATGAACACCTCAGTTTACTAAAAAAAAAGAATAAAAATCATTATAGCAACTTTCCGAAAGGGTTTACAGAATTAGGCACAGACTACTGTGTTAATTGCTGCTTCAAAAGAAACAGAAATGGCAAGTGCTAAGAACTGTGTTCAAGACGAAGAGTCAGGAGCCTTCTTTTCACAGTGATGGTGATCCCAATTTAGTACTAGGGTCCAAAGCTCACCCAGAAGGGAGTTACGTGGTACGACTTCACTTCAGCCACAGACATTCCACACATCACAGAACATAACAGCACCTTACACTCCCTTCTCTCCCTTTCTCCCTTGACTTAGAAAAAAATATATAGTTTGGTGAAAACAAATCACAGTGGAAAAGAATATAAGATACTGATCTTTGAACATTTTCAACAACAGCTTGTGCTAAAAACATTAAGAAATTTGGAGTCAATCATTTGCAGACAATGATATTCCAAAATATGAAGGTGCTCACAACAGTCTGATGTGAAAGGGCTATGGGACCTGCTCTGGGTCAGGTAATCAAAACACACGGGAGGCCACCTAAGACACCACTACTGTCTGAACACACAGAACGTGCTATAAAATTTTTTCCATTCTCAGATCAGAGCTTTCAGCAGAGTCACTCAGTGAAAAAACAAAAAGCTTAGTATTTCATTTACTTTTCTCCTCAGAATATTTCCCTTAAATACTGGGAGTCAAAAAAAAGACTTCAGGAGGGTTGGAAACAAAGAGGAATAGTACTGTTATTCATAACATATCGTATGTATTATGCAAAGAATAACAATTTCATTCTGACTCTAAATAACTTTTTGATTATTTTCTGCCCTATAGGAATTATGTCCTGATCTTTAAGAACTTTAAACTCATCTGCTGCAAATTGTGTATTTGTTTACAAGGTCTAATACTTCCTACATATAGAAGGCCTTAGACAATGCACCAAAAAAAATTGACTGAAGTCTGCTGATGGAAGATTAATCCATTTTTAGCAAATGTCAGATCATTGGCTATTGCTTTTAAGATTAATAAAAGATATAATGGTTTCTAGATAGCCTCTAAATAAAGATTACTATGAATGGAGAAATGATTTACCAATAGTCACCACAATGAGATTTCTTTAAAGGTTACAATCATCAGTTATTTAGCTGAAACACTGTTGAGAATGCCTGGTCATTTCTTGAATAATGCATAATGTTCGTTGTAGATTTGATCTGTATTATAACAATACAGATATTTCTTAAATAATGGAGAAAACTATCTGTTACTTCCCAATTGCTCAAGATATTTCCATGAAGTAATTGACTCTGAAAATATTATATGAAGTCACCTGAGTGTTCATTTGCAAGCAAAACTTGTAGTGATCGCTACACAATAGCCATAAGAGAACATACTCATCAGCCTTTATAGACTTTTAAGAAAAGCTGTGATAAACACAGGGCAGAGTAAAGGACCTTCCTGAAATAACCAATTAAAATGATTAAGTTGCTGTACAGTAGTGGGGAACAAATTTAAAACTAAGCTTTGAAATTTAATTATTAACACAAGCAGACCATCACATTGTGGGGGGTGGGGGGGGAGGGGGAGTAACACAGTGGAGCAGTTGCCTATGCAGCATAAGTACCTCTCATATAATTTTCCAAATACCTTTGAGTCTATTCAGGAGATTGCTTGGACTTGCACAAAGTATAACGTCCAGTGTTTTATTGTAGAATTATCAACTGTACTTCATATGAAGCTGCAAGCTATTTGTATGAGTTTATCAATATGAACTTCTTTAAGGTCAGCAAAAAGCAACCTTAATAAACAAAAATGAATTTATTTTGATGTAATTTCACAAATACTTGATCAGAATGTGTGAACAGGTTTTCTGTGTAAAGAGAACTGGTGAAGTAATAAAGTATACCTGTACTGTACAGTTAAGCTTGCTTACGGTGAGTTCTTATACAATGGAATTATTAGTAATAATTATTTCAATAAACTGACAAAAAATAAAATCCTAATCAGCTTAAAAAAAATTCTACTCAAACAGAACAAAAGTAAAAATCTTTCTTTATCCCCCCCACAGCCCTTATGCCTAGAGGAATGGGACCCATATCATCAACGGGTAGAAAGACATTAAATGTTTACCTAGCTTTTTTATAGGGAAAAACATGTTAATCTAGACCAGACTATTTATGCTTTTATCTAAGAATAAGGTTTTATTCTCCTTTTAAAATCTTTCCTTCATTACAATCTTTGCCAAAAAGGAAGCTTCAGTATTCATATATATATTCTTATTCCACAAGAGGATAATGAAAAACAGATCCCAGATACTCTGAAAACGTGCACAGAGACCTGCAGACATCAGATTTTCTGTAACACAGGGCAGCTTGTAGAAGCTCTGTGTGTCAGTTAGCTACAGGAATTTGGGAAAGAATTATTTATTTTTTACAGACAGATCATAGATCCTACAGCAAGGAGTCTACTTTATACTCATCTTGAAACACTGTTTAATTACCTGAGAGCAAAGTTTCATCCTGAAAAAATGGGGAACATTTGCATATTATATCAGAAGCCTGATGAACCACGTTGTACTTGTGCTCTGAATGATGTAATTATTACCTTTTTTCTTCATGGAAATTATATATGGCGTGGCAGATAATATAAATGAAATTTATGAAGTGACGCAAATACGTCCAGCTACTAAATCATCAGCCTCAAAGTCCTTTGGTTGTTGCCCTCCATGTCTACTGCCCTTCATCCACTGAAAATTATAACTTTGCTTAACTAATCTTGCTTCCTTTAAATAGAAGAGCAAGTAAAAGCTCTTTGCACTGCCAGTACCGGTAACCCTTCATGGACAGTTATAGTTTAATAAGGTTCTCTCACACTAATTTAAAATACTTATCAGACAGCAAGATCACACTCTTCTATATACATAGCATGAATAAAAAACTACACAAAACGTTCAGTTTATACAAGTTACTGGAAACACTAGTCATGACCAACATGCATACAGCCTCTAAAAACAAATCTCTGATTCTTCTATTAACAGACTTCTATGGAGACTCATGTCTAAAACATTTGGGGCCCAACAGCTTGTTTAAGCATGAAAAGAAGGTGTTTATTATTGAAAATAGCATATGTTGGCTGAACTCTTGATAAATGCCTACAGGCTCAAAAGTCAAAAATAATTTCTATACACATTAAAAGATGATGAATAAAATCCTGGTCTCTGATCTGAAGATTTAAAAATGTGGATATGATGTTCATGAACTGGGAGACAACATGATTCTGCCTTTAAGTTTTAGTGACAGAATTAAGAGATTGAGTTCTCAAATCAAGGAATAACACCATGTTCCTCTCAAATGCATCCTTTTATAGGATATTAGAATAGGAAAAGTAACACAATCATTGCTAAATAACTTTGAATGATTTAATCTTTTACCCAGAAAACTTACAGCTGTAATACTCGTATCAACAGGTTTGTTGTTAAATAAAAATATATAAAATAAGAGGTTTATTTCACCTTCACATGGTGTCTTTCTCATGCAGACCTCAGATTTCCACATTTGTATCCCTTTAAAGGATTTGATATGCAGGGAAAGAAGAAAGGATGATGGTAAAAATTTCAATTTAGAGGTTACTAAAGGCTGCCATATTTGATATAATACAACGTATTTACAGCATACCTTTTACTGATGTATTAGGTGGAGGTCCTTCCATTCTCAAGTTCCATGGAGGATCGCCTTGATTAGCAAAGTCCCTCATTTTCAGATAGCTAATTGTAAGTCGGATGATGGATGCCTTGTCAAGCTGGCTGGTAATGGCTGCAGGCAGCGGCAACAACTTTGCCAACTCATAGAATTCAAAATTCTCCTTTCCCCGGCGAGATCGAGCAGCATCTCGGGACTTTTCCTTCCTCAAAGCTTGTAAACTGAAGAAAATAAACAAAGTAGGGCATTCATCAATATTAGTGTTCTGTCACATTTAACCAATTTGCTTTTTCATTGCTGGTCTTCTATACAAATTACCACATTTTCAAAATATTGTTGTGTATGGATGTACAGAATTCAGGTTATATCTAATGGTACTCCAGTCTTTGAATAATTAAAACTAATGACAGTACTTGAGTTTTGGTTGTAGACATGCTATGTAATGACTACTAACTCATTTCAACAGCTTCTTAGGCTATCCTTCCTTTTTCTGATGCCAGTCACAAGAAACAATTCCCAAGAATACAGGGTTTATCTACACAGATGCCATTGCTGCTGCTGACCCACTGTAACCCGTTTTTGTCTAAATGTGTACCAAATTCTGACTCTGGTGGGAAAGGAAGCTGGAAACAGATGTCTGATGTGTTTGCCACCTCTGACAGGGGTTGCTATGCAGGCAGCCAAGATGACCAAACAGGTTGTAAAGTAGCTTCTGAGTCAAAGAAGTTTACAGAAGTCTGGTGTTATAGTGCAAATCTGCTGGGATTTCAGGAAGTTATTCCTTATGAGCTGTTCAGCTGTCTTTTTGTGGGAACAGTAACCTTTGTCAGAGGTGTGAGAAAGCAGTTAATAGTTATGTGCTTCATGTTTCTGATTGTAATTAACTACCACATATGTCAGACTCCTAGACAACTTTTTGATCAGAAAAGACCTTCTGCCTTATGCTAAGCAGGTGGAAATGCAGAGACATTCATTTATTCCTGTTTTACCAATGTATCTCTTGCTACCACCCATATGCAAGGCCTAAAAGTAACAGTTTTTATTCCTGGGTTATTTAATTGGCATATAACTGCTGAACGCACATTGGATCATCAAGACTGCGGTCTTTCCCTGATCTTTTCCTGAAACTCAAAGTAAACTCAAGATTCAGTTTGTTTCAATATATGATAACACTACTTTACAAGGGAAAAGGAACTTTTTTGTGGTTTGAGGCAGACAGAAATGTACAATACACTTCCCAGAAGATTTGGAGTCTATGTGCTGATGTTGGTGTCTGCCAATCACTGCATAAGGTGAGTAGAAACACTTCTAGTCCCTTACAAAGACTATTTTTACTTTGTTTCATTTGATTCCTTGTTAGTTAGATGAAGTTACAAACACAATTCCATTAAGTAGGCACTGGTTTACAACAGAACTAAAATTCAATTAATTTACAATGAAACAGCAAATGTTTTGGTCTAGCTTCTAAAATCCTCCTTAAAACCTTGGATTTCATCAATGCACAACATAAAAAAAAAAACATGACGGCATGAGGTAGATCAGTAGAATTTACGCATGTAAATCTAATACCATGATTCTGAGACCTCTACCTATTTTTTCTAAAATATAGAGATGATTTAAACTACAAAGATTCTCTTATTATTCTTACCCACTTGCATTTTTATGGCTGCCTCTGCCCAAGATATACCTCAGACTTGAAAGGGCTGATCAGCTGGGCCCTTAAAACACAAATGAAATCCCTCCCTCACACTGCCCTGAGAAAGATTAACAACTCATGTTCCCTACACAATTGTATTTAAAAAGACAGCCTAAGTAAAGAACACAGATGGTAAGAGATCAGGATACCAGGAGGAAATGCCACCTCCTTAGCCACAGGCGTTCTATTGAATCCCATAGTAAGGTACCTACTTGTCTTCATGAAGTACCAGCAGCTACATTCAGGTTTTTAAGTTAATTTCTAGGAGACAAATAATACTTCAGTGTTCATGGAGATGCATCTGTCCAATTCTGAATTTTAAATATCTACCATCATAGATGTCAAAAATCCCTCAAGAGGTGCATTAAATATAGCCAGAAGAAATATTTTACATATATACAGAAACCTAGAAACTGCAGCTCTGTGAGGTGTGAACCATCCAATTAATTTCAGATACCCTATACAAGTTAAATACACTAGTAATGTAAGAGAGATGCAGTAAGAGAGATAAATCTTTCTTGCAAGTGAAAACTCATTTTCAAGGTACAAGTGATGACATTTACTCATCTGTCATCACATTTTATTCTCCAGAAGCCAAGTCTAAAGACCCCAAGTCCCCTGATCAATTTGAGGAGTCCAGAAGAGTTAAGATTCTAGATCTATTCTGAAAGTCTTCACCAAGAGCATTCGCTCCATACCATCCTTACAAAGCACGTAATTATACCCCTGTGCACGAAGGGGAGTTTTTAAGAGATCCTTGGTAAAACATGTCAGAAACATTGCAGATCTCAGCAATTTCTGAAACTGAAGGGTGTTAGAAATTGAAAGGTGATAGATTATTCCTTAGCAACACCAAAAACGGAATCCACATTTTACAAGTCAACTGAATAATATAAAGTATAACTTACATAAACTTTTAACGCATTACTGGATTGTTAACAGTTTTGCAATAGAAGCCTGCAAGCTGAAGAGTGAGGCTACCTGTGTAAGTAAACAGCATACTTTGAAAGCCACCTGTGTATGTTAAAACTAGTAGAATGAAAAAACTCCCAAAGTACAAATAATGGGGAGTCAATATAATACATGCACAAAAACAACCCCTGAGAAACAGTAATATCAGTAACATGTTTTTCCTCCTGGCCATTTGGTATGTTGTTGTTTGTGGAAGCTCCACCAAGACAGTCAAGTCAAGGAGTTCATAATTCTTGACATCAGTGCATTATGCTAAGTTTAGAAACAATGTCTGGCAAAACACGCATATAAATCTTAATTTCTATACTATACAATTCCACCAGAGAAAGACTCGTAGCTTGGATGCTGGGGTTATGCTGATACAATGGGTCCTTAATTTGGGAGAAGCAATTTCCTCAGCAGGATGCAGGAAATCATTAGATATACCCTAACCATCTCTGGCACCTGTGATTTTGATAGGCAACATCAGCATCATCAGAAGATGCTCTTAACAGAGGAAAGTGCTGGCACTGAAAATACCAAGAAGATGCAATAAGAGAGGGATATGCAGCTCACAGCAGAAAGCTCTGGTGTTGACACAGGAGGAAAACACATCTTGGGCCCTGTCATATGACATTGAGATTAGAGGTAGTTCTTGGTAACATAAATGAACTTGCTAGAGTACCAGGGTGCAGACACTTAGAAATTCCTGCAGGCTCTCCTACTAATAAGAATTAAAGTGAGAGAAACTTTACCTATGTTTATTATGTAGATTTCACATTCAGAAAACATCAAGAATATAAGTATTGTATGTGTCTTACAGGAGTAGTTCTTAGATAAGGTCTCCAAACAGACAAGAAAATCTACATAAACTACCCACACTGCCAACAAGAAAATAACAAAGTGTGAAATATACCCAAGAGACACAAAGATTGCTCCCCTCTTGCTGTCTGTGGAGAAGGGGAAAGAGCTCAGATAACTGGAGAGTGCATCCCTGTACAATATCGAAGGATGATGTCATCATACAATGGTAAAAATTCATGCATTCCCCCTAAGAACATATTTCTATAGGAATTTCCATACAGAGTCCACTAAAGAAGACAGGTTTCCAGCTGCTAGCTTCTTGATAATTCTGAGATGCAATAGCATATAAACAGAATATTTAGTGACCAGAAAACTAATGCTATTTTGGATAGAAGGTTTCTAGTGTGTGTGTGTGTGTGTGTGTGTGTACATATATATATATATATATGTATGTGTATATATATATATATGTATATTTCCTTCTAGGGTTTTTCCAGATGGACTGATATAAAGAGGATCTGCTTTTACAGATGAAAGGGTACAATAAATAGTACTGTATAATTTTAAAATATTGTACACAACATTTCTAAAGTAAATTTTCTATTGAAGACACCAGATGCAGAAGACATGATAATATGGTGTTGCATAAAAGTTTTATTGGTACTCATAACTCACTTGTGATTTCATTGTGCTTGTGGTCATTCCAAGCTTAACCTGCTTCATATTTTATTCCACATCATTTTTATACATTTTATATTCATAAGCCTACATATGTATCCATATCCATGTGCACACCCCCAACCTCCACGTCTGACAGATCATCTATCAACTGAAAGATGAGACAAGGACAGCTTCTAATTTTTGTAGCATATAATGACAATCAAATATTACAACATATCAACAGATGCACTGACCTACATTAGCACGGATTTTTTAGCATATCAATACCTTGCCTGTGTGGTAAAAATCAGTGAAACAATTTAATTCCATGAGTTTGCATTTTGAATGAAAACAAGGCAATGGTTATGGTTACAGATAAATACGTCTATCTGCAACTTCAAAATACAGTTTGGAAGCAGCAGGCTTGCCCATATTAGAAAAACACTTGGAGATGTTGGTCTCCCCCAGCTCAGCCTCACATACCCACACTGGCGGGGTTTTACTGTGCCCAAGGTGCACCTGACATAAATGGAGATTGGACTGGGGGCAACAACAATAAAACAAGGTTTGAGGGACAGGCTGCTGAGATACAACTAGAATGGCTGAAACCAACAGACAGCTTGTCCATGCTGCGCTGTCACTGCTTTTGCTTGTTGTCACTAACTACAAGCAGAAAGGTACTGCACAAAGGATACGCAGTATTTTTACAGTTCTGTTGTATTTCTACTGAAATCCTCCTTGATTTCAGGAGAAGCTTTACAAGTGCAACAGTATACCAGAATAGAGCGCTTCTTGAAGTACTACTAAACAACATCATACATGTTAATTCAGCTGCTATCGACCACTAGCGAATTTCTTAAGCCTCTAACAACAATATGGATTAGCAGCAGCAAAACCAGATACAGTACAACAATAATGCTTAGTAATATCTAATAATGCTTATAACAAGCTTTATAGACAATGAAGCAGTACGTCTGTGTAGTTTCGTATTAGTATAGTCATTCAAATTCAAGGATCAAAAGGTCCACTATAAACATTCTCCAACTCTCCAAAGGCCTTTGTCAGATGCGTGTTATATCCATTTCATAGAAAAGAAATCACATCTATGGAAAGGATGTGCAACATTAGATCACACAATGTGTCTGTTGAAAAAAAAAAAAAGAGAAAAGAAAAGAGAACAAACCCAATTCTATATTGCTTCTAATCTCTAAAAGAGAGTTTCAGTCACATATGTCCTTCTGTGTACAACGTTCTCCAAAATAAAGAATAAAAGAATGTTTACTTCCTATTGCATCTAGTTGTGGTATTACACAAGGAAATAAATTTAGCTGCTCCTGAGCCCACAGGTGTGCATTTGTGTAATTCTGTGAGATACATTGGAAACATCCTTTTGTTCTTACTTTGCTCAGTGTTAATGTTATTAGTGTTATACTTCAGACATTTTTATATCTAAAATAATTTAGTTCTGTTCCCTTTTTTATTTTTAAACGTAGTTAAATCTTTTCTCTATTTATATCGATACTCACGATTCATAGTAACCAAGTATGGCAATTTAACTAATAGGAACGTTTGTACGTTCTGACCTATTACAGAAATAATATATATCACCTGTTCCCTCACTTCACCACATACTTGACAAGGATCTGTTCTTAGATTTCAAGCTAGTCAGTACAAACAAGAATGACAGTTGAGCCCATCTATTGCAACAGTTACATTGAAAAACTGACCCTTACTGTCTGGGCAATTCATTCAGATATAGTCTAAGTCCCCCTATAGATGCTCACCCATTGGCCATTTTCTGGGCTATAATAATCTGTTTTCATCAGATGAGTGATATTTCATTGATACAACAGGATAATCACTCAGTATGAGAAACTGCAGGAATAGAATAGCATCAGTATCAAAATGACACAATTATTTGGGATACTTATTTGACTTCTAATGTGGCTGTTCTTATGCCTTTTTTTTTTTTTTGAGGAGGTTTGTTTATAGTGACATCTTAGAAACAGCGCTTGACCCCCGTGGATATTGACCTGAACAGCAGTAAACATTTTCAAACTCCTAAAAAAAAGATTTAGACTGGGGGAAAGATGGAGAAACTACAGCAGAGTAGCCTGCACTACATAATTGCACATATTGCAGTTGAAAAGTCCAGTCTAAGCAAGTCAAGCATCAGCATTAGTGGTGCAGGAGCCTAAAGCCTCTTATTGTCAAGGTTTTTTGTTACTGTTCTCTTTTTCTAAATGTTATGCTCTAGAGAGTTCACAAATATGCATGAAACTGGATATTTTTTCAGTATAGTAGCTACAAGTGAGTACAAAAGAGTGAAGAAAAAAGCTAATGTTCCTGCAGATGTGAATTAAGAAAAAAAGTTATCTTCAATTTTATAAGACTGACTCAATTAGTTCTGAAAAATTGATACTGAAAATATATGTTTACCTCTAATTTCTACACAGAATTTGCTATCTTTCTCGGTTTTATTCTTAGACAACTTCTCAACTTGATGGTTTTCTTTCTTCCTTTTTTTCCCCTACTGTCCTATTCACAGAATTTTCACACAGATTTTTTCTGAACTCAGAGTACAAGAATTTCAAGACTTATAAGAAAACATTTACACTGTTTAAAAGAGAAGAGTACTTTTGTGAAGGCAAAACCTCCAAAAAAGGAGGAAGGAGGAGAATCAAAGCCACATTAAATTTTACCTTCTTCTTTCTGTTTTTTAAAGCACATCTGAGAAGTCAGACAGGCAGATTTTTATGGATTTTTCCACTTGTTTGCTTAGGAGATCTGAACATTGCTCAGTCTCACTATTTATCAATTAATTTAGCATGCAGCCTCAAAGGAAAAAGGTCGACCTGTATTAAAAATTCATCCATCAAAAATTCATCAAAGACTTCAGCATTTTAACTCATGAACCTTTGAACACCTGCATACTTGTCAGATCTGTGGTCATAGTTAGCTGGAATCTATAGTTCAGTATCTATACTTGCTCTGACACAAGCTGCATGAGGAGACTTTCAGGTGAAAGTGCAGTACATAATCTAGTGAGCCACACTGCTTTCTCAAACTGGTCTTTTCATCAAACAAGGGATATCTGACATCTGACTAAGTCCGAAGTCAGTCAAATCAGGCCCTTTGAATGAGCAAACAGTTTTCAGGGAAGTTCATTTTTTCCACACCATGAATATCACCATTCTTACAGGGCAAAAAGTTTGCTAAAAATGTAAATGAAACCATTATCTGACATTATCATCGATGGCATACTCCACAAATTGGAGCCATTTAATGTTGTCCAAGAAAAATCAATGATTTCAAAAGACTTCCTTTAATGTGGGAAGAAAGCTGTATAGTATATGCTGGAAGTTAAAGCTGGAACCTTCAAGTTCAAGGTAAAAACTCTGCTGCTTAACTAATGCACTGCTCATAGCTGTCATCATTAATTTATGTTAGCCTCTGTAAACATCAAGAGTATAATAGGCCAATTTCACAACTAAATATAGATGCACATTTTGCCCTTATATAAATGGCAGATTGCTGCTGTAGATCATCACTGCAGCAACACGTCAGTAAAGATGCACTGTTTGATGGTCTGATGCTCACACAATATATAAAACCAGTTGTAATGGTTGTTTGGAAGCAAAGTGTAACACAGCAGCAAAATTTCATTTGTTCCACAAACTCAGGATATATTAAGCTTGGCTGACAAAGACTGTTTGATGTGCTAAATCAGTTTGACCTTCATTTTTGCTTTATATTTCTCATTTAACACATGAAATGACCATTATTTTTTCACTATATAGGAAAATATCACAGAACTGGTTTCTATTAAAAAGACTCCTTTCCTTGTAGATAGCAGAAAAAAAAAATACATTTTCCAAATGTGTTTTAACAATTATTCTAAAAATAATGTGCAACTTATGAAAAAATAATACCTATATTAACCCAAGCTTTTTATAATATCAGTGAGACGAGGTTGTTTTGTAGGGGTTATGGTTAGAAAAAAGATGTTTCTTTTATTTTATTTTCAATATGTAAAACTGGTTCAAAGAAATGTATCTTTTTTTTTTTTTTTCAGGAAAAGGTTTGTGTATGTTTGAACTAATCATTAAATTGAATGTTTTATCTTCAATAAGCATCTTTGTTACATTTAAATATCAGGATTTACTTCCAATGTGATTCATTAGAACACAATAATAGGAACCTGGCAACTTTAAGGATTACAGAACTCACCATCCTGCACAATCTTCTAAAAATGTACACTCACATAGCAACAATTAAGTGAGCTGTAACACACCAGTTAAAACCCAAACTCCACAACCTCAACACGTTGATCTTTTTTTTTTTTTTTTTATGTTGAACTAAGCAATTGCCAGCCTTATGATAATAGAGAAACTGCAGTTTTATCAAGCCATTTTGCAGTGCCCAATAAACAGCACTTTACCTTGGAGCAACTTGTACATTTCACACCTTAAATTTCTATTTACCAAATCAGCTAATCACTTCACAATTGAACTTCTCAGAACAAAAAATTATCAATTAAAGTGGTTGAAACTCCTGCAAATTATCATTTAGGAATGAAGTAATTGCTTTCATCAGGGCAGAAAAGCCCGCCAGAACAGAAATGTCACTTCAGATTAGTGTTCTCACTCCTGAAGCTATGGATGACACAGCTGATATAAGACTAAATGCCAAGACCAATCAATTGCTTTTGTGGCTCTGTTCTGAGCTGCTGTAAAAGGGGCCATTTTCTAGGATCTACTCTTCATTATAGTAAATGCTATCTCCTTGGTAACATAATTCCATTTCTCATAAATTCCGTCTGAGAGCATTGTCCTAACAATGGATGTTTGTGGAAAAGAATGCTGTTGGTTTAATGCAAAGAAATTAAGTGTGAACGGCTGTCAAAGTACTATAGTTTACTTGTTCTTAAACAGAAATTGAAGTCTTTACATTTGAAAAAAAAAAAGAATACTTTGGCGGAAATGAATGTTCTGAACAAGTGTAATATATTGCATTTGGAAGTGTTGTGCTTCTGATTGAGAGCATAGACAGTATTTTTGTATACATATGTTCTGTCTATAGTGGGCACGCTAGTTCCTAGCAGAGATTTGTCAGTTTAAGAGAAAGTAGATAAACACTCCACTTATTTCACAGCAGTGCAGTTAGGAAATGTGAAACTGCTGAAGAAAACATGGTCTCATTATCATATGACATGCTATTTGTTAGCAGACTCATCTGTGTATAAAGGCCGCCTTTGAACTGAGCCCTTACTGGAAATATCTGTATTTCAATTTGTATTGTTCAGCTTCCTAAAATACTAAGGATCTGAGTTATGGTCTCCAATTAAAAGGATATCTGAGAAGCTAATTTGGTGGAACAGCAGCAATTTCCTGCACTGCTCTCCTCATGACTGAAGTTTAGAAACAAATTCAAGATTACAGATTTTCATTCAAAACAGGATGAAAAGTATTCCTCCCTCAATGAGCATAAGCAATTCCAATTAACAATAACAAGAGTTATGTGACAGGAGAATATATTACCAAATATGTAAAGAAGCAATTTATTCAGCATTAAGATGAAAATTGCAATTTTACTATGGTATTTCAATGGGTAACCAAAGAAAGATCACAGGTATACTCTTACCAGGATTGTGAATGTAGCCCTAAATGCTAGCAATCTCACAAATATATGAAAAACAGCACCTATTATGTGATGTGAGGAAGACAAGAGGACAGTAGAGACAGAATGTTACACAGCACATCTACCTGCCTGAAGTAAAAGCAGTACTTTTAATTGTAAAACTGGATAGCCCAGGTTCTCCAAATATGCGATCTCACATACCATATTAAACATGCTGTAGTGCACATTGCAATTTCAATATGAGCTTTATACTTTGCACTAAGTAGCAGTTACTACATGAATAAGTCACTCTAGGAAATGAATAAACATACAAATTTCCAGTTTTACTCCTTTAGTAATTATAGTGAGCATGAACTTTAAAAGGAGGAGAACTCCAGGTTATGAGGTTTTGATTTGGTTCTGAATTAATGTTTTAAAGACTGAGTAAACATCTGTTATTTTCCTCAGTTACATCAGAACTATTGCAGAGATTTTTTTTGCTGGAACTCTCCTATTAGCTGTGGACATTATTTTCCATAGCATTATTTTACCAGTGGTAGCTCTGGCATAAAAAGCTGTACTTTTTTTTGTGTATTTGTTTGTATGGCATAAACTGTATCTCTCATAGGTAGTTTGTCTATACCATGAAGTTCTTCTACTGCCAAAAAGGCCTAAGAGCACAATATTGCATTCAGACATCCCATGTTTGCTCTTTACAGATGACCTAAACAGCGATTTTGTTAGAGTTGGCTGTGCTCTCTGTATCTGTCCGCTCCGATTTAGTTCCCAAAGCCAGGAAAAAAAGGCAAGAATTCTAACCTCTCTCTTTCAATGCTGTCACATAAATAATCTCTAGATGGTGTGTTCTCAATTACTGTAACATCAAGACCCATCCTAAAGAAAATAACATGCTTTATTTCCCTACATACTCTTATAATTATCTTCATCATCTCATAATTCCCTCCTTCCCATCCAAAAGTTATGCTTATGTTGATGGTTCTATGCTGAAGTCATGCAAGTTGTAGTTTCAAACCCCTGCTAATGGGAGTATTAACAAGACCTCTTATGAAGAAGCTTTCGAGGGAAATAGAATACACTAACACTGCAATCCAGAGGAGCTACTACGTTTTACAGACACAGAACTGAGCAACCTTAAAAGTGACAATACAGCTTCAACACAATAGACCCAATGATGAACCACATGGCCAAAATCATCTCTGAGTGCTCCACATTTTTTTCTACCTGGTACTCAAGCAACCTAGTTTAAAAGTCCTTCCAAAAAGTCCATTTACAAAAATAAATAAATAAATAAAAGCAACAACCACTCTGGGCTGTTGTCCAGATACACCCACTGAGTAATCTGAGTGCATTGCTTTTGCAGTCTTAGGAAGACCCTGTTGCCTGTGCAAGTCTCCAGAAGCTCATCAATGGATTTATTGAAGCTCATTTTTCCAGCAGCATGAGTTCCACTCTACACTCACCATTGCCTCAGTAGAGTATGAATGAGCTCCAAGGCCTTTTACTTTGAGGCTTCTGGCAAGAACACCAAGCAGTTTAGTGTGAATTAATTTCAGTAGCGCACAAGGCATCAAGGCTTTCACAAGCAGATGTCTCTTTCACAAACACAACTAGTAAAATAACTTATATTACTTCCTACATATTCCAGGACAGGCTACAATCTCCATGGAGTTCCCTTGCATAAGGGACTATATTTACTTTTTGTTTATCCCTCTGGGAGAGGGGGCAGCTCTGTAACTATCCCATAAACGCCAGTGAAAAGCCTAAACTGGAGGGGGGGGAGGGGAGGAGCAGGCCAGAAAACACTAATTCAAACAGGGAAAAAAAAAAAAAAAAAAAGCCCTCAATTTTCAATCTAGTCACCTGTTTTTTTCCAAGTCTAAACTGATAGCTTAGACGCCACTGGTAGGTTACAGCAGGGTATGCAGTTTTTAGAAACAGAAACAGACAAGTGTGTAGGTTTGGACATAGAATGAAGACTTAGAAAAAAATCCATAATTCTTCCATAAATCAGAATTAACATGCATTTTCCTAGGCTCGCTTCCCACATCCTACTTTCATCTTGATGGAATTATGTTTTACTTACATCTCCTTAGTTCCTAAGGAAGATGAAAGACTTCCCAAATACTGCAGAATCTTACAATCAATTTAGCAAGAGGGAACCATTCCCCAAAACATAAGCAGAATGTCAAGGCAACCATATGGAAATGTGTGTGTTTCCACCAGCACACAGCTGGCATTATAATTTACAGGTTACTAGAGGAAAAAAAAGCCTAATGAACCAACATGTTATAGGGTACAATGCTCCACAAGTCTCTCCTCAGCTCTAATCACAAACTTCCAGTTTTCATTAGAGGTAAAAAGATGGTTAAAAAATTGATGGGGCTCACAGATACACACTAAATAATGTTCATGCTCTCAAATTTTTCCAGCTGTACAAAATATACTAGTGATCCTCAGAAGCTTAAAAAAAAAGTCCATGTTGTCCCCTTGCTTCTATTTCACCTTCATTCATAATAAATAAATAGAAGAAAACCTATATAAGGGTTAAAGTGCTTAGTCCCCCCAAAGCAATCAGTTTTATATTTAACTTTTTATAAAATAAACCCACTGCCTGCATCATCATGTCTCAGTGTATTATAGTAGCATTGTGTAAGTGTAACAATTTGATAGAAAATCGTTCTACTCTCAGTCTGTTACAACATTCTTAAAGAAATAACCTTTAAGTTGAAATTTTTCATGCTGGTTCTCAGCTGGTCCCCAAAATGAAATTTTCTATGGAGACAGATAAAAATTCAAGCTTTTTTTTTTTTTAATTGTTATATGACTGTATGAATTTTAGGTGCACAACACAAAGAGAGGCCATATGAAAAAGACATGATATTGCTACATTTTCAGCAGTTTTGATACAGTAGGTTAAAAATGAAGTCCACACTGACTGCAGAAGGAGGAATGCCATCCTCATTCCACTTGCATGTATCAGTACTGACCATGCACGTTATTGGGCTCATGTGTTTCCTGAAGTGCCAAGAACAGCCTGTTGCCAGAGGTTATATATTCAACCCAGACCACAAACTGCCTCATACAGCAGTAATTGCTGTACAGGCTGTATGTGCCTATGTATATCAGTTTTGGGGCACCTGTAGCAGACCTGAGATCTAATTTCTAGATAAGTTTTCAGATATGGTATAGCCAAAGGAGATATGGTATTTCTCCTCAGAAAACGGTTTAATTATAGCCAGATGGTCTTGATGCTACAAGCCTTTTATGATCAAAGAAACAATATGCCAAAACTTTTCCTTAAAACACACACATCATCAACTGGAATCCTAAAAATGTAAAGAGCAACAAAAAGCCACACTTAACCAACAGCCTCAAAGCATTAACAGTTAGACATGAATCTCATGTTGTACAATAATGCTTACTTCATCAGTTATATCCAGCTACAAGAAAGAGTAGCAATGTCCTAAATCCATCAGAGTGCACGTATCAAAGGCATTACTTAGCAGTGTTCTGAAATCCTGCACAACGGCCTCCCAGACTACACCTCTGCCAAGGAGCAAAGCTTATGAAAACAATTCCTCAGAAAGGGCTAGCCTGCTATGAAGAAGTAAGGAACAGCAAAGCATGAAAGCAAGTTCCAGCAGTAAGGTCCCCTCCTTAAAAGGTACTTGCCTTGAGTGTCCTCTTATATACTCAGCAGGTAAAGCAGCTCTCTTCAAAGACTCACAGGTCAAAAACAGAGAGGAATACTGTGATAATCTATTAACTGTTCTCACCATTAGGCAGGCCACGTAATGTTACCTAGTAATTCCAGCATTTTCCTCATAACTTGTGCTTAAATTAAAAAGTTTCTTTTGCAAAATATCAACCTTAATCCAGAAATTCCAAGACAAAGCAATTCTATTGCTAAGCAGCTGCAATGTTTAAATTAGCCTCACCATTAACATTTTTGTTTCATTTCCAGTTTCAGCTTTGCTGACTTCAGCTTTCAGTCACTGAATCTTGCTATTCCTTTGTCCATTAAACAAAAGAAACTCCAAATATCCATCTTCTTCCTGTCTGGGTAATTATGGGCCACGATCAAGTCACCCTTTAACCTTCCCTTTTTTGACAAGACTCAATTGACTAACAAATTCAGTCATTGTATATTTTCCACTCATGATTTTAGCAGTCTCTTTTTTCAACATTAGATCAACTAAAAATTTCCAACACTGGACATGGTAGCAATCATCAGTGGGTAACAGTTTTCCAAGTTCAATATTTCAATTAATATATTTAAAGATCATTCTAGTCTGTATCTGAAATGGCATCATGCTGGGCTACAGTGCCCTGCTACTCATAAGAAAAGTTAACTATTGATGGTATTTATGTTTCAGAAATGTAAACATATCCGATAAGTTCCATGGGTGGTAGGTAAAAAGAAAGAAAAACATTAATTCATTAACTCCAGATACCAACACTTTGCTTTCTCCTAGGCATCTAGAATTATCTTAGTCTTATACAAACTGATTCTCTGCAATCATTCGCCATTTTATTTCTGAGGTGAAATAAAGGTAAAGTGGTCAATTGCTCTGGAGACACCCAGGCAAGGATTTCTTTCACACCACCCCAGAATTTTTGATGGGGTTAAAATGACAGAACTCGGAAACAAGATGAGACAGCCAGTTTCTCATTTCCCTCAGCACGACATATGCATTTTTCACTACTCCAGATATATTTTATTTTTTCTATTCCCTGAATGGACTAAATATCCTGACAGGGAAAGGCTACCATGTTTCCCAGCACAGACCACTTAGACCAGAATATCACTGATTTAGAACTATTCCATCCATCAGTACCTTGTATAATAATAAGTAAAAATAAAATAAAGTATTAAAACATAAAAATAAAGACACCTTTATTCCCTTCCTACCCGGTCACAACATGAGGCTTAAAAATTATTCTGCTTAAATTCATCTGACAGACAAACATTTCTTCTCCTAACCTTCTGGCCATCTTCCCTAGTGCTCTGACTGCCACAGGACCCATCATCACTGTGAGGCTGACCAGTGAAGGTGAACAGGTATGGAGAGCTTTTAAGAGCACCAGCATGAATCACTGAGGGCACACAGCATAATTTGTCACAGATGGGCTGGTGGCAGAATATTACTATTCCTCAAAGGCTGAGGAAAAGCCTTCAGATTGCTGTTAGCCATCAAACCAGCACTGTGGTTCAACATGGGCCTGTTACTTCCAGACCTCAAAAACATTTGTAGTAGTGTTCATGTTCCACGTTTCAAGTCATCATCAAACTATTGAAGTTTTGGTATGCCCAGACACACCTACCAAGTGAGCCTATGCCATTAAATATTCCTATGAACATGGTTTTAATTATGAACTCTTGAGAGTTCCCATACGCCGTCATTCACACAGGTGTTCAAATCATATAGAATAATTAACATGTCATTTTTCAAAACCACACAGTCCTGGCATAATCCTGCTCCTAGACAAATGAAGCCCTGGAAGTTGCATTTGAAAATGCCACCTTACTCTATTTAAAACCTGTCATCACTGGTATGAGCTCAGACAGGTAAACAAGGAATACTTCAGAGTCAAGAGAAAATAAGACCAATATACCCATAAACACTGCATGTTAATCTTGAAACTTACCTGTTGATAGATCTGCATGCTCATCAGAAGGGGAAAGAGGTGCAATGACTGCTAGATTGCTAGCAATAACTACTGAGTGATGCCTAAAACTAGCAATTGTATCAGGTTTGTGGGTGGGGGCTTAGCTACAGAAAAGAAAGACGAAAAGAAGGAACCATCACAGAGAGCTATTATACCTGACGGGCTCTGTACAAGACAGATGAAATATGAGCTTCAGTATTCAAAATAGAAAGGATACAATCATATGTCTGGTTAACTTACAGGAAATAGTTCCAGAGACAATTTTATACTAACTACAGTGATTTGAGCAATTTTTAAAAATAATACCAGCCAATTTCTCTCCATTATACTCTGCTGGCAGAAAATAAAACATTTTTCTTTGAAATGATTGCCTCTGGTTTTGTTAAATCATGCAGCCTGTCAACATGTGGTCACCAGTTTTACATGATCTTTCTGCTTTTCTGGAAAAGAATGAATTTGCAGTCTGATCCCTGATATAAATACATAATCTGGCATCAGTTAAAGTTGTTGCTATTACTACAAAAAAATCCAGGTAAGCAACTGTAATACAAAAAAAAAAAAGCCAGAAGGATACATTTTCAATTCAAATAGAACAGGATTTTTGTTTTTATTAATCACTAGTCCTGGCAACTCCACCACTGAAAAATTAAGAGTGGAAAAAAAACATAAGCAGAGTCTAATTCCATCACCAGATGTGTCTGCCCAACTCACACCAGTGATTTCAAAGGACAACATAGACCCTTAGTGTCAAGTGATTTCGTAAGAGTAAATATTTGAAAAACAAAATGAGAAAAATTTGTGGAATCCTTCTTTTGGTACACAGTTGTTTCAGCAAGCTCACAGCAGCTGAACAAATTAAATCTCCAACCTTTTGCTGTCAAATGAGAATCATGTACTAATAATCCTATAACTGTTTGATGGGGATATGTGCTCATCTCAAAGTGACAATGTCTGGAAAAAAGTGAATGGAGAACAAGACCCCAGAAAGATAAAAACACACTAAATTTGACATTAATAAACTTAGTATTGAATTAACCTTTATGAGAAACTTTGTTTTGCTGAGAGAATCTGCCTACTAAGAGTACTCTTTTTACACCAGGGTTTTGAAGCTTGCAGTCTTTTCTAAACTCCTTTATATACTGGGTATAGCGTACCTCACATATGCTTTCATCTTTACTTAGAAATGAAGAGATACCCAGCCAGTCTTTATAATTAAATCATGCCTGTTGACAACAGCAGTTGCTGTGATTTCAGCTTACTATAGCTACTGTTTGAATTCTTTGGAATGCCTACTTTCAAACACGATGGGAAAAATCACACTATTAAGAACAAGGAAGAAAAAGCAGCTGAAGCGTTCCCCATAACGCAGAGGGAGTCAGTGTATCTGTGTGATGCTTAATGCCTTCAAGACACTTGAGTACTTATCTGAGCAAGAAGGTTTACACTGTATCTTTAATAGGGTGCAAATAGTAGTTCCCACACCACTAGCCTGCTGACAGGTACTAGTGACATGACAAAATGGGATCTTGACTACTGTGCTCATATGACCTGTGGCAGAGGCTACTGAAGACAGACCCATGCGTACCAATCCTCCAGTTTGTGACCGTCTCCTATAGCAGAATCAGAGAACAGGATTCTCATAATTGCCTCTAGCATCCTGAACATCCAGTCACCAACAGACCAAGAAACTTTTTCTACTAGCTGCTTTTTAACTGAAACTCCCCTCAAAATAAACAGCCTTAGACTCTTTTATTAATAGCCAGTATAAAAGAAGGCATTAGGCTGATACACAAGAAGAAAAAACATTTGAAGGAGATTTGGACTGTAAAAGGTAATGACTGGATGATGATAACCAAATGAGCAAAATCAGGGCAAAAGTTTGATTTTCAGCTTACTTCAAGATTTGTTTAGACCTACAGCCTTCAAAAAACGAAGAATTCTCATGCCAATTTTAAAAGTCTTATTTAAAATATTTTATGAGTTCAGTTTACATTAAAATCTCAAATAAAATAGCATGGATGCTTTGTGTGGCCATCTGCTACTCTCATCAAGTGTCTCTAGTGACGAAAATGAGGATTCTAGTAGTTTTACTGTGGAGATAATTGAAGCCTTTCTAAGAATAATTTCCATTCAGTTCTTTAGAGCCAAATTTTGCCCTTGGATCTGCACTTTATCTTGTAATATTGGAACGTGGCTCTTGTTTGAGCAGTTAATATCGGGCTCTGAGTATAAAACATGAGCTACTAGTATTCTTTCATCCTTTTGCAAAGATGATATAATTTGTATTATATATACTTGGCAGATGCTTTTGGGGACATGCTGACCATGTTTATACATTTAAACTGTATAAATACCACCTATATCAGAGGCTGACTGTCAGTGATCTGAATTTCTAATTTGAGTCCTACCACTAATTTCTAGTATAATCAAGGGCAAAACACTTGACCCACATCCTCACAATATTAGCCCACTAGAAAAACTGCTCTGAGATTTAGGTTATGTGATACATTTTCAAATCCTCACAGATCCCAAACCTGCAAACTTTATTTGCCTGAAAGCAGTTCATTCATTTTAATGAGACTGTATAGAGATTTTTTGCAAAAATCAGAATTTATGATTCAGGTCCATGCAGACAAGTCCAGCCTATGGGTTAGGTGACATTGAACTCTGATGTATCTAAACTGCAGTCCTGAAAACACACCTATAAAAAAGTGTGCACTTGATGTCAATCTGAAGATGAAACCCCTGCACCACGTACTTTTAAAAACTGAAGTACATGAATCAGCCTCATTGCTATGGGATGCTGCCCTCCCACTGCTTTTCCTGCAGCTGCTGAAGCAATGTTCACATGAGCTGGGATTGTTCCAAAAAGCTGCTTTTCTTTCTGTCTTACAACTGCTTATCAGCTTTCTGATCGAACCCATATCACAGAATATCATATACATATCATGACACAGAAAATTGTTTCTATTCAGCTTTTCTCCCAGGATGTCTGAGAAAACCTGAGCTGACTTGATTTTAGGGAACATTTCTTCAAAGATATCCTCCTTCCCCTAACATAGATAAAGCAGCCAAATAAATTTTTTTAAAAAAAAAAACACATTCAGCTTTTTTTATTGGAGAGTGAAAGGCAAATGAAGTGTTAGCCCTGGTACCCACCTTAGGCCAGCTAGGAATTGCTAGTGCGTAGTGAGTTCCCATCAGTCTCAGACTCCAGGGTGCACACAGACACACACGTTAAAAACAAGGTGTAGAACCTAACTCTACTAGCTATATTAGCTAGTGGATTCTCCATACACCACTGGAGGGGGGGGGGAAGGAACACATTCTTTTCCCCCAAAAAAAGAACAAAAGCAAAAATAACTGTGCAAAGCAAATGGAACAGATGTAGGAATCTGTTTCAAAGCACAGACTGCATCCCCATGACTTCAATGAAATATGTTTAGCCCTTCACTTGAAACAGCTGGATACCAGTGAATATAGGTATCATTTCATATACTACTGCAAATATGTTATATTTGGGAGCTGTGTACAGGAATAAATAACAAGGTCCTAGCTTCACAAACACATTAAACTGGCATAGGCTATCATTACAGCTAGAAGAAATCACTTCTCTTTCAGCACCGGTACTGTATTCCCACCTCTGCACCATCCCCTGACTTGGGAATTGGTGAGGTTAAAAGTAAGTGATTTTTACAGGGTTAGTTTACAAGCTCCTTAATCCACTTTACCACGTGGATGTATAAACATCCATATAGGCAAGGGTGGCACAGAATAAGCGAAAACACATCTCTAAGCACTGCCAACATAATATATTCATGAAGGAAAGGCGACGATAGGAGCAAGATGACATACTCAGCTGAAGCTGTCAGAACAATAAGGGTTGCCAGAATGTAAATGCCCACTTGGAGTCAGGCCAAAATTACCATTTCTTTAGAAATGCTTGCTTAGAAGTACGAACAGTGCTAAACATTAATAAACACAGCCAGTCAATATCTGAAATTCTCACTCAGATCCATCAGTAACCTAAGGCCATGCTGGGGCAATGGTTTGTTTTGGACTTTGGTAGAACTCAACAGCATCCTGAAACCACAGACATGGAAAAAATAGATTTCAATATAATTGACAGCATATGTTTCTATATCTCTATTCAGTAGCTGATAGAAATAAATATTACACAGAGTGCCAGTGATAACCACGGCAGATAAAATGCTCGCCAACTTTCTGAACTGCATTCTAATAGGATCTTAGAAGAGATGTAAGCCAGGTTCCTCAGAGCCACTGTTCACTTGATTTCTTTCCCTTCTTAGTGGTTTATGAGCAATACAGCAAAACTCACTTATTAATCACTTCTGCTTTTCAGGTTTTCTGCTTCTCAAAACACGTTGCTGTCTTGAAAGTTTTTTCATATCAGTCTAACATTTTCCTCACTTGAATGCTTTATTTATTTATTTTTAGTTCAAATATGCAAAGTCTTTGAATTAAACTAAAGTTTGACTAACGCTGAATCCTGCTTAAAATCAGGATGTTCAGATGTTACCTGAAATAACGTTTTCACATGAGGCTGTTCAGATATGTTGCCAACTGGGACCTGTCTGACCTTACTGTTTAGATATCTTTAAACCATCAGAGTTCCTACATAATAAAGATCTAGCTTTTTATCATAGTTTGTGACTCTGTGACCTCCTTGGAGAACAGTAGCCATAAATTAATAAAAGCATTATTTTAATCCATGCATTCAAGTACATTTTTTCATTTTGTGTTAGAATATAATTAAGTTCATTTTAATAGTTAATATATTTTATAATCAGTGCCAAGTAGTACAGTAATGATCTCTCATGCCTCTTTTCATGGTTTAGTAACTGCACAAACTTCAAACTACACTTGCTGATATCAATGTTATGTGATAATCCATCTCTATGCAACTTATGTACAACTTAACCACAAATGATCAAAGTTTGTCCTTAACTCCCCTGTGCAGAGTTTGTCCCAATTTCAGAGGCAAGCACTGCATGCTCTTCTCTAGCTCATATCAGGTGACTATAGCCATTAGATGCCAAAAATACAGCTGGGAATTGTCATGACATCTGGTTCCCTGCAATACTCAGTTTCTCCTAAATTTGCACACCTCTGAGTGAAACATATCCAGAAATGCAAACAGATTTTTTTCTTAAAGCATGAAACTCCACAATCAAGAATATTTGAAAAGCTTAATTTGCAAGGAAGTACACAAATTAAAGTCCTAAATATAGGGATTGTTCTGGTCCCCTTTCCTTCTCTAATCTACCTTTTACTGAAATCAGATATTCTCTTTTCCTGTCTTGGATTGTATCTGAATGACATTAGTTTAACAGAGAACAAAGCCAGCCTCATCAGGCCTTGCCCAGATACTGAAGTTGTAAGCAGAAAAAAAAAAAAAAAACTCCTCTTAGAACTGTTGCTTGAAAGAAAAGTGAAATTCACCTCTATTATTCAGCTCTCTAATTACTTACATAGACCCCCTCCCCTCTGTCAGTTATGTATCTGACTTTTGGCAAGTGCCTCTTCTATACGTTCAGCAGCACCAGTGTAATAGGAGAATCCCTTTCTACGGATCAGCGAGTACTCCAGCCCTCAGGAGACAAGTTCACTCAGCGGACAAGTAAGCTTCACTATCCTCCTTTCAGCGCCTTTTACTCCCTTTGCCTCCAAACGAATGCATTCTGTGCAAGATGTATTCCTCATTACAAACGCTCATTGTCAGGGTAGCTGTCTTTGGTCAAAGCGACTTTCCATGAGCATGGACTAACTCTCTTGACTGTTTCCAGCTCTCTGGAATGAATCCCATCCTCTCCATACACCTCCTCCTGTTCTGTGAGCTCTGCTGTGACCCGCAAACTTCAGGCTGGGTGAGGAGATGCATAGCTCCCTGAGATACTGTGTTCAAACAAAAACAGCATCTATGTTTTTACAGAGTCCTACAAACTGATTATACACAGACTGGGCTCTGCTCCCTCCTGTCTTGGGTTCCTATAAAGCTTTACATACATTTGGGTGCACATATGCCCTGCTTTTCTGCTCTCAAGCTACCACCTGGGCTTTGGATAGTGACAGCACATATCTGGCCTTTTGACTCTAAGACATTCAGAAGGGATAAAGGGAGAGCAATCTGATGGGAACAGATTGAATGTCTCTGGCAGCACAGAGTGGAGATCAGGGTCAGTTTGGATGGGAGATCTCAGAAAAGATGCACCTGTTCCTCATCAAGGGTACGTCTCCCCTTTTTGCCCTCCATGCCATTTGATTACTGCCTAGTTTGAGCAGCCTGGCATGCTCTGGGACAGCCAAGAGGGAAGCTCAGAGGTAACAGGAAGAAAAGAGGATACTGGAAGCAAGTCACTTCAGAGCTTATAGGTATATATCAGATGACAGGATAACTTGTGTGATGTTGTGGGAGGCATCTGCTATATACCACCTGACCAAAAAAGAAAAAAAAAAATTAGGTGATACCTTCTTCATAGAACTGGGGGAAGAGCTTCACAATTGCTGACTTTATGTTCATAGATAAGTCTATGGAGTAAATCCTTCCAAAAGCCACTTCCAAGCACATGAAGTGCTTGGTGACTGGGAACAGCAAGCATGAATTAGCAAGGGCAAGTAATGTCTGATCAACTCAACTGCCTTTTTTGAGAAGATGGGCAAGGGCAGAGCAATGACATTGTTTACCTTGACTTCAGAAATATCTCCAATACTCTCTTAAATAGCCCTTCTAGCCAAACTGGTGAGATATGGACTGGATAAGTGCACAGTAAGGTGGGTGGACAGCCATCGAGATAAATACAGGGCAGCAGTGCATAACGTATTGAGAGAGGCTGAGAGAACCAGGTTTGCTCAACCTCAGGAACAGAGTGCTAAGGAGAGAGGTCACTGCTATCAACACCCATTGACAGGACAATATAAAGAAGATGGAGCCAGACTCTGCAAAGGTGCGTAGTAATAGGAAGAGAGGCAAGGACAAACTGGAATGCAGGCAATTCCAATTAAATATCAGACACCCCTCCTCTCCCCCCCAAAGTAGATAAGCATTATAGAATCATAGAATATCCCGAGTTGGAAGGGACCCATAAGGATCATCAAGTCCAACTCCTGGCACCGCACAGGTCTGCCAAAAAGTTTAGACCATGTGACTAAGTGCACAGTCCAATCTCTTCTTAAATTCAGACAGGTTTGGTGCAGTGACTACTTCACTGGGGAGCCTGTTCCATTAGAACAAGAACAAGTTACTCAGAGAAGCCTGAAGAGTTTCTATTCTTGGAGATACTGAAAATCTGACTGGGCAAACACCAAGCAAGCTGTGCTGTTTGGACTTGCTTTGAGCAGGTGACCTCCAAAAGTCATTCCAACCTGACCTATGCCATGTGGAAGACTAAGGCACAAGGGACAGATGCAGAGAAATCAGGCCCAGTAGCAACTGTCTGGAGAGTGGCGTGCAGAAGTCCCCCCCACAACAGAGGTATCCCCCGTATCCCCCATGTCCTTCCCTCCCTCCTACATGTTTCACAGATGGATTGACTCTCCCAACAATCTTGAGATACAAGACTGACCTTTGCAGGTGGGCTACCGCATAACCAGACAGATGCTTCTACCCCTTTACTGCTATTCCACAAAGGCACAATATTTAACCATAGCTCCCTATAATTTCTCAAATACAGAACAGCAACATTTAGAACAAAAAGCCAGATACGCAGCCCTAATCCGCCTTGCTATTGCTTCAGAAAACTCTTTATTCACATGCCTCTCCCTCGCCCTAGAAAGGGCTGTCTAATATAAGTCCCCAGTGAAGGGAGAGGTGGAAAACCTTGTGACCCCATTTAGATTAATCTTTCTCGCCTCCTAACCTTGGATTAGGGGCATACCCTTCCTTCATTATTAGCACTTTAAATTAAGAACGGATAAGGCGAGAGATAAGACATGCTCAAATATGCCACTGTCACAAAAAGTGAATACAGTAACTATAAAAATCAAGCAATAGTTAGTGATTCTGTGAATAGTATATTTTCCATTTCACAATACATGATTAGTAGTGATAATTTCAGAGCTCCAATTCACCACTAATTCAAAAGCTACATTTTATGACAGCAAAAAGCAGAGGCCATATGAGTAAGCTTTGCAGATGGTCCAAAAAAGTTATTTAATTCTTCATCAGCTAGTAATAAACAGCTGCATTCTTGTGTCTTTTCTGCTTTTGTTTTATGTGCTACAATGTATAAGCTCATTTCCTGAAAAACTGAGAACATACAGAATATTCAAAATACATTGTACTGAAATTGTTACTTAATTGGAGATAACGCAAAATGGCAAAAGAAGACTTATAAAACATGTGGAAGACTAGAGACTGTAAGACGAAAGCGAAAGAATTTGCAGTCTTTTTAACAGCTCAATTTACTTGAATGAAAAAAAAGAATAGGCTTAAAAGAAAAAAGAAAGTTTTCATATTCAGTTCAAGACGAATTCTAACATGGCTCTTTGATCACATTTGACAGATGTTCTTTGAATTATTTAATAGATGTCCCCAAATCAGTTATTTTTAAAAAACAATCCCCCCCCCCCCAAAAAAAAAAACACTAAAAACTAGTATAAGAAATTCAAGTGTGTATATGCCTTGATAGTTATAATAATATATCTTTACTAGGGTCCTTTTATCCCCCTGCTCCCACACCCTGTGTAATTGTAGCATAGCCTACACTGGCAGAAGAGGGGAAAAATTGCATTACATTCATTCCCCAAATGGAATAAACTATTAGACCTCTTTTCTGGTACTATTCCATTTACTTTCCAGTTTTGCAGCCACAGAAGTATTAGCGAGGGCTGTGATTTTTTTTCCATGCTTTTAGCAAGTACATTTATTCCAGCAGGGGATACACCAGCAAAAGTTTGGTTGCTTAAAGTGTATCCAGCCAAACATCTGACACCACTTCATTTTTATTTCATTTCAAAGTAATACCTTTTTTCTTCAGATGCAAAAGAATGATTTAGTAAAATGGTCACAAAAATCAATAGCAATGGTCACAAAGCACTATCAACCACTAATTTAAAATATAATCAGGTATACACAGGTAAAATCCTATTATCTGTAAAATGGAAGATTTAGAGTGAGTTTCAACAGTTTCCAGAATCATACATTTCAACAAAGCATATATTTTAAACTATTGTTTCATGCAATATGAAAAGGTAAGAAAATGTATTCAATAAACTTAGTGGTGTGACTTTTTGAAAACTATTATGTTAAAAATCTCAATTTTGTGCAGTAGCCACTATTAGTAAAATGTTTGAGTATTTCTATTCACCTGCAAATCCGCATTTTTGGCTAGTTAACCAGCAGTTGAATTCACAGCTGGCAGTTAGGCAAACAATTACCTAATCTGCAATGAGAACTGCTAAAGTTTAAACATTTGGATCTAGAGAACACACTGCACTGTTGCTATAAAGAATTGCATGGTCAGATTCTTTACTATTCACATTTTTTTCTCTCCCTTACTGTTAAGGAAGGTCTTTGATACTGAACTATTTCAGTGAAATGCATTCTTACTAAACTGAAAATCTAATTTTATTGAATTATATCGTATCGTATTTCCATTGTCATAGAACTGTGAAAAACACAATATTGTTCAACCTTTGATTCATTGTTATTGTTTTTTAAAGCAGGATCCTCAGAAAATAGTTAATACAAAAGAATTTGCCAAAGAACAAACTTCAATCTTCCAAACACTTTTTATTGGGGGGGGGGGGGGGGGACCTGATTGATTATTCTCATCTTGATATGCATAGATGCAAAGTATGTCCTTCTCCCTGGAGCATGCATTGGCATCTGAAGCAGAACATGTGGAGGTAACAGCTTTTCAGGCATCAGAAATGACAGAAGCAGGAGCACAGGTAGACTCTTTGGATACAGTTTTTTGACCCATATTCAATTAATCCACGTGGTTCCTGTGCTTTACCCAACATTAGAAGCCGCACAGAAATTATACTAGATTTCATAATACAGTCTTGTGCAATTTCTTCCTTTTAGAAAAAGACCACTTCCACATTTACAGAAAATTGTAATAGGACGCTGCCTTCCAAATAATACACCAGGGCTTTGTCTCCACAGCAAGCAGAGGTGCGAATGTGTGAATGCAGGCAGACTAAAGCTAGCTGTGGTATGAATGATGGTAACATCACATATCACCAGTCCCAGAGCGCTGGAGAGAGGCAGCCAGCCGGGCATTTGCATATTTGGGCACTTAGCATGCACTGAAATCCATGCTGCTATAGCTTGACGACTTTTGGTGGAAACTAGATTGGGTATGCCTGCGAATGCTACAGTCACACCTATAACGGCAGAGGAGAAGTAGCCTACGATAAGTGGCTAGTAAATGTGTTTCCTCTAGGCAACAGATTACCGGCAAATAAGCATGTGGCTGTATTCACACATCATACACGTATACGCATGTACTTTCCTACACATACATAAGAGATCTCTTTGTTTCTAACTTGGAAAGAAAAAGCCACACTGGATTATTTAATTTCAAAGAGCAGTTTTTAGGGATCACTCTGGGTGCTTGATCTTTACATGCACATAGTATAAATGAGTGCATCACAAAACTACTCTAATGGGGAAAGCATAGCTTGGAACCGTGACGTGATCTGCCCACTGCCGTTTATATCACTCCCAGCCACCTAGATTATAGAAGCTTTGGGTGTCAAAATGTGTTTAGGTCAGTCGATGCTTGATTGACTTATGCCAAGAATTCAAAGACTACAGTCAACAGAAGTTGTTCCACTTATTTTTGTAGTCTTTGAATAAAGTCCACAATGGAGTTTAGGGGGGGTACCTACTCTATCAGCTGCATTTACAAAACACATGAAGCAAACAATGAGCACACAGCAATGCCACAAAAACACACGCCTTTTTAAGAACAATGTTTCTACAAGGGACTTCGCAGGATTCAGCCAACATACTGCTCACTGTTAAATAGGTTTCTCTCTCAATTTTAGTTTCACAGATAAAGAGTAGGATTAAACACATTCTCCCTGGCTTCCCTGACATACACAAACACAGCCCACCCCACAATTTTAGAAAATAATCATTGTGTTCTCAGCAAATTCAACTCAAAATAAAACTGATGGCCTAATATTTTGAATACTGCAGCATGTGCAACTGCAGATATTAGGACAATCTTTTTCCTTGTTTATTTACTTAGGAAAAAGAAGGAAAAGTTCTACTGAAGGGTTCAAGAGTACCAGAAAGTAAAAGCAAGTCACACACAACACTGCACAGATTAGTTCTATATTAACATTTCTTAAATAAAAAACATGGTAGGGTCCTACCCAACACATTGACAGGTACCAAGTGGTAGTTCCTCTCCATTCACTCTAATAAGTACTTTCAAAAACAATGCTGGTTTAGAAGTAGTAGTCACAGTGCAACAAAAGAGAAATAAATTACATTTGCAGGTTGCTACCTTGTGTTCTTGCTCCCTTCAGCAAAAGTATTTCCTGTGAGCTCGATTCCACAGGATGTTTAAATACATAAATAAATATATAAATAATTAGAAGCTCATGAGCAGCATCACTGAGGTCAATTAAACTATTTATGTTTAAAGTTACGTACATGTCTAAGTGCTTTTCTGGACCACAGCCCACATTAGCTTTCATTTTATACAAAAAATACAGTGAACTATTTATTAAAATAGAAGACACCATCTTAAGGGATATTGTGAATCATGTCAGAGTTCTGGGTTTGATACATCCCTCTTAACTAATCTCTCTGCCCAGAAGCTTATTGGGATCCTGTTCAGAAATAGTGTATTTTAGACACACAATGTCAATAATGTACAATAATCGCTATAGAACGAATATACAGGAAACTACAGAGAACCTGGAGTACAAGCTCAAGGTTTCACTACTGCCTTAAGACTAGTATTAAACAAGCATAATTGAAGGTGAGAATGTGTTTGCAAATCCCCTCATGAGACTCAAATTCTTATTTTGGTGAGGATTTTTGGAAGAGATTAAGGAAAGAACAAATTAGTCAAGGGAAAATTCCCATAAACAGAAGAGAAACTCAAGAACATGGAACATTATGAACAGACTCCAAATTAATTTCTCAAACTGATTGCAAAAAGATTTGGCAATGCATATAAATTAATCTAAAACATGAATGTCTCAAGAAAAAAAAATTAAAATAACCTTCAGGTTATACATAACTGCTACCAACACTTAAAAAAAAGAAAATTCCTCTCCCATTTCTCATGTAAAGAATATCTTTCAGAACTAACATTGCTGTTACATTTATTTGAAAATTTGGATATTAAGGATTTGGTTCTTTCAAGTCATAATGTGGGATGAAATGTGGCTATTTAGTTATATACTCTTAATAGCATTTCACAGAATTATTCTTTAGATGTTAATTTCTAATTCATAATAAAATAGTCTTTTAAGTGTTAATACCTCACAAGATAATTCTATTTTTTCATGATGTTTTAACTTTTCTGAAAACTGAATGCTCACTTCTCTTTCATTTCAGGATGCATATCACCTAGGTATGGAAAGCTTCTGCTTGGGGCTCCTCAACACCTGAAGAAAAGCAGCAGAGCTGCCTGAACAAGAGGTGAGAGCCCCTCCTGAAGGCCTCAGCAGAACCAACAATCATTGGAATGACTGAAGAAGAAAAAAATACATCAGCATTCTTCAGTAAGGAGACAGGAGGAGAGGGAAAAAAAATAGATAAAGATAAGGAAAGAATGAGGATAAGACAGAGTGGACCACATTCTGATCAATGCGTGAGCAGGACGGGAGAGACGTTTGCATCTTCTACCATGATGGATCTAAGTAGATCCATAGACAGCCACTTGAAAAATCCTGTACACCATCTTATCCAGAAATCCCGTACAGTATCTTATACAGGAATGCATTAAGTGTGGCTCAGGTACACCTGTGAAATTGCACTCCCACACACATCACTCCCCCAAGATATTATTTCAGTACCCAGAGAAGGATTTTAAATCAAGTACATCTGACAATCCCACAACATTCCTAAAGATAAGAAACATTAGAAAAGCTCCCTGAATCCCTTGTACATGGGGTTTCATGGAGTTTGCCAAATTGACATTTGGAAAAAATAAGGTCTCAAAATGTTCATAATAGTCCCAGTATTAGGGTGTTGTAATGCAGTAAATCATGAAACACTGAAACACTAATTGTCCATTTAGTACCATCAGAGACAATGCTGTATATGCCATTTCTGCCAAATTAGAACGGAAGACTGAAAAACACCTGACTTCCATAAATTCATGAAACAAAAAAGAACAAACTGATCAGAGGATAAAAACATACTAAATATATACAAACTCAATGGCTTCTGAGCATCATTGTTGGTAAAACCATATACTGTAATTATTTCTCTGAAGTCAGTGTGACACCACAGAGCGCTAAATATTCATTCTTTGGAATAAATATGAATCTAGAACTATTCATCTTTTTTTTCAAATAGCTGACATGCTGCATAAACAGAAAGTATATGTTTTTTTTTTAAAGTAAACAATACAATAAGTAAAATGATTTATTATGCAATTTATCTCTTTCCATCTTTGTTCTGTTCATAATTCAGATCCACACAGGGCAGTTCATATACCATTAATATTTCCCAGATGTGTTTGACTTTAAGGCTATGATCATTTTAAATGTTTTAAAATGTATGCCATTTATCATTAGTGTTATGGCGGTGTCATTCGCATTATTACAGTTAAGGTTGTGTCAGCAGTTCTATAAGCCCTTATTTTCAGGGGTTCAGAACTTGGCAGTGAGAAGTGGCTACAGGCTGAAACCTGGCATAAAGCATCCTGGCTTGGGAGCAATTAAATTTATTTCTGAAAAGGCTAACAAAGGATTTGGTCTTGAAATTCTGCAAAAAAGGGAAAGAAATGCATTCATGGTTTTAAGATAAAAGTTCGTCTTGCTCTTGCACACACACAGATAAAGGTGCAAGAATGTCCTGAGGGAGGCAGAGTGTACTGGTGAGCTAGTGAGAATAGGGACAAACTACTGCTTTTTTGAGAAACTCAGCTTTGCATAACTCTTATTTCAAACAATCACTCAAATATTATCAGAGCAACTCAGCAACATCCATAGCACCTGGAAATTAAATGAGCATAAATTTTGCTCGACTTATATTAGAATGTATAGTTTGAGTGTGCATTACCTGAAAGTGTCTTCCCACTTGGTAATAGCAGGATAAGATTTAATTTAAATGCTCATGTCCTATTGGCGACTTCACTGACCTTCCAGTTCTGATCTATCTTATCCAGACTGAGATGGAAGTCATAGGGAATTACTCTACCATGGAACTAATATTAACAACAGAAATCCTGGCAACTATTTAAAGATATATATGCTGCTCTGAAACTCTTTTGAGTCAACACATTTAGCAAGGAACACATCAGACTCTTGGAGAAACTGGGTTGGTGGTGGAGGAATGGAAAACGGGGAACACCTTATCCAGTTGCATTGGTCTACCATCTTTCCAGTTAAAGTTTGCCTCTCTTATTGACACAACAGAGAATTTGCTTGGTTAATGTAGTGGTGAATGAATAAAATCCAGTGACCAGTCAATAGTGATGTTCCCCAGGGGTTGGTGTTGGGGCCCACCCTCTTTAGTATCTTTGTTGATGATTTGGATGAGGGAATTGAGTGCACCCTCAGTAAGTTTGCAGACAACACCAAGTTGGTGAGAAGTGTCAGTCTGACAGAGCATAGGAAGGCCCTGCAGAAGGACCTGGACAGGATGGTTCGATGGGCAGAGGTTCAAGTGCTGGGTCCTGCACTTTGGCCACAACCACCCCATGCAGCGCTACAGCCTTGGGGCAGAGTGGCTGGAAAGCTGTGCAGAGGGAAAAGGATCTGGGGGTGTTGGTTGGTACTTGCCTGAACATGAGCTGGCAGTGTGCCCAGGTGGCCAAGAAGGCCAACGGCATCCTGGCTTGTATCAGGACCAGGGAGGTGACCGTCCCCCTGTACTCAGCTCAGGTGAGGCCGTGCCTTGAGTACTGTGTTCAGTTTGGGGCCCCTCAGTACAAGAAGGACATTGAGGCCCTGGAGCACATCCATAGAAGGGCTACGAAGCTGGTGAAGGGCCTGGAACACAAGTCCTGTGAGCTGCAGCTGAGGGAACTGGGGTTGTTTAGTCTGGAGAAGAGGAGGCTCAGGGGAGACCTTATTGCTCTCTGCAACTACCTGAAAGAAAGGTGTGGGGAGCTTGGGGTCAGCCTCTTCTCACAGATAACTACTGATAGGACTAGAGGGAATGGCCTCAAGTTGCATCAGGGAGGTTCAGGTTGGAAATGAGGAGACGTTTCTTTTCAGAAAGAGCAGTCAGGCATTGGAACAGGTTGCCCAGGGAGGTGGTGAAGTCACTATCCCTGGGGGTGTTCAAGGAAAGGTTGGACCTGGTGCTTAGGGACATGGCTTAGTGGGTGATAGTGGTGGTTGGGGGATGGTTGGACCAGATGATGATGGAGGGTCTTTTCCAAACTTAATGATTCTATGATATATTTAAGAGACCAGGAACATCTGTAAACATTTTACATCTCTAGACCCAACATGATTTTCTCAGCTAAGGACTAAAACTAATTTAAAATTTGCCAGCTGCACAGTGAGAAGGGTTGGACTACTTAACATTGCCATTGGTTTCTTTTCCTAGCCACTGCTAGCTCCCATGCTGTAGTAAACTAAATTTGACCTCCTGTGAGCAATTCCTACTGCCAGTTGTTACAAACTTCAGATTCACCAGCTGTTTTTTTTCCTTCTTCTACTGGCTCAGTCCTGTGACAAGAAAAGAGCACTTTTCAAGGCCTACTTTCAGAACCTTAATTCCCTGAAAAGTAACCCTTTTTCCCTTCTTTCCAAACACAGCTCTTGTGAAGCCAGAGTTCAGGGCCCAGCCCCAGAGGAATCATTTCTTTTTTTTCCTGCTGGAATTGACTGCCCAGTCTTCCTTTCAGCCTCACATAGACACCCAGCAGATCTCCACACTTCCAAGCCTGCAAATCTTTATTCTTGCTACTGTGGTTTTATTTTCCTTTGCCTTTCTATTCATTTTGACACAACCCATTCCATGTACATCAATAGGATCCATGCTCCAGTGTTATCTTTACAGTCACTTGCATGGAGGTTATGCCATCTGAAAAGTAAGCTGCTAATGCCCTGCCGCTTCTTGCGCAATCTGTTATTGCTGCTCCCCTATCCCCACCTACACTAGCTACCAGGAAATTGGCTCCCACTGTCTCTTAAGACTGCAACTTATTCCTCTCCTGTTACCACAGCAGCACCCTGGAAAAAGTTTTGCTTTTAACTCTCTCTCTCAGCAAGAAAAATGAAATAAAATTCTTTGTTAGAACTCAGTGTCAATTCCTGACAAAATACAATGGTTGTTCTTAATCAAACCCTCTTTTATGGACGCAGACTGAAGATCCCTTATCAGGAAGGCTGAACATTTCTGATCAGGACATAGAAACTTCTTGTTACCCTTCTTACCAAGCAGTCTCTCCACAACTACTAGTCATGTTATTTAAGACTTCTTACATCTTGTGCCCTCCACTGTTGCAATATACATTTAAAAAAAAAAAAAAAATGATTTGAGCTTTTCAAATGACACTTTGAAACTCAGGCTTTATCGCCAAGAACACCACTCTTGTGTGAACAAGGGAAAGAACCTATTATTCAGCTATCTGGTAAAACATGATTGAATAATAACTGATTATCAAATATTTTACTTGCAGATTCTCCTTACATTCCACCAGAGGGCTACAGAACTCCCAAAATGCTGAAAAAAAAACAGTTTCCAACCCTTCCAAAGTAAATGATATTATAATGTTATTTCCAATTTGCCATGAGTGTAGTTTCCAACAGATTTAAAGAAAAATCAAGAAATTCAGCAGAGATTTTTATCATTTAGCAATTGAAAAAAATATATTCTCAGAGTAAAATTTGAAACAGGTCATATTTAAACGGTGGTTTCAACATGCCTGGAGCACTGTCCATGGGCCATGTTTCCATTTCTGCATTCACACAAAATGGAAAATTACTTCCCCTTACTTTCCATTTTTCACCTACTCTGCACATCTATCACAGAGATTTTCACCTTGCACTTTATCCAAGTTAAAAGTCTCCATTTGAGGTTTGGAGCAGTTGTTTTTCTCTTGTACAAGAAGTTTTTACTTTTCACTTCAAAGATGTAATACCTTACTGCTTCTAGATACGCGCCATATACCCTTCCCTGCTATTGAATGCTCTTACTTCTTTCACAATGAATTGGAATAAGGAACAGCAACGCATTCAGAAATGAGGATTAAATTTAAAGATGGAGAGAAGGAACAGAAAACAAACATGCATCTTGGGTAAATAATGACATAAAAAGTTCTTGAGGAAAAGAATGAGGTCATGAGTAACTTTTTCCACAAAGCTTAATACATGCTGCTGATTTTCCTTTTGTAGAATTGGACTTAAGTTTCCTCAGCTCTCATCAACGTAAATTGACAGCCAAATAAAACATATTGAGATCCTAGGTTTAAGTTATGCCAAAAACTAATCCTAGGTAGGTAGAGTGACAGTTAGTAAAAGAAGAATTGATCCTTAATCTCCACCTAGCAATATGTTCAGAACAATGAATAGCAATCAGTTAAACCTCTTTTTATTCTATACAACACACTGACCATTTCATTTTTGTTCCATGTGCTACCCAGCATTAACTCTCCCTCCATTATAAATATGTGGATCAAAACCATTCATGCTGTCAGTTATGAAATAGTAAGATATCTCTCTTCATTCCACACACAAAGAGAAGTTAAATGTATGAATCCAACAGTAAGGCTAGTCATTCTTTCACACTATTTTTCCCTTTCAAATTGCTAAAGAGCCCAAACACCAACTTAAAGTAGACATGTCTCCTAGATAAACGTGGTCTAAACAAAATACCTTTCTCCTTGCAATATCAATGTTTACAACCAGTAAAAGCCCAAAGCAGCAAGGATCGGGTTTCTTTTAAATGCAAAGAGAACAAACTGTTGTACAATTTGATCGACATAAGAGGACAATTTAAGATATATTGTATTTTTTCCAGGTTCTGCTGCTACATTTACCAAACTATAAATAGATAAAATCTGGAGATTATAACATAAATACAACAAGCAAAATATTTTATATTTGCTTTTAGCATTACAGTTCAAAGGCAAGTAGAACTGAATAGCTCCATGTATGAGCCCTAAAGCTACCCTAAGCTACAACTGGTTGCTCTGGAAGCAATGGAACAAATTCTGAAGTCACCATAGAAGTCCTGTGGAATGTAGTTTCCCACTGGTTTGCAACAGTGTGTTGGAATAATTATAAAGTAACCATAGCCTTCACCATTATAAATGATGCATCAAAAATATACATGTTCTGACGCGCTTCTAAAGAGAGTATTTTTTCTTTCCTCACACAATAAAGCTTCCTACTAACATATAAGAATACATTTATATGTAAGATGTCAATATGTTCTATCATTAGGTATGTTAGGTTAGATATAACATTCTGTCCCATGACTGAAGATTAGCAAGCTTCTCTCCACTTGCCCCAGATTCCATTTTAGCCTAATGTTCAATGATTCCATACTTAAACCACAAAGCTCAAAAAGGAAAACGCCCTGATATCTGTGCAAGAATCCTGGCAACCTATGCTGTGTTCTGTCTTCACAGGTTGAACACAATTTCTCTAGCAAGATTAACTGTCATAAATTCCAGAAACAAAAGGTTTCTGGAATCAAACCACCTCTGGATTGATTTATGAGATTTATCTAATGCAGAAACCAACTTTTACGTTTCCTATTCAGTTTTTACTCTTAATGAATAAACATCCTTTACAGACAAGCTAAAAGAAAGATTCTTACGTCAATGCCATTTTTGTAATGTCAGAAAGAATTAGGCAATATTTACTTTATTCACATTCATGAAATTTCATACCAGCCAGACAAGGACAGCTTGATAACAAAAGTATCTTTTAAAGGGCCTCCATACAATTTTGCAGCCTACACAGAGTGAAGATTCTCCTGGTCACTGTTGCTATCAAAGAGTTGTACAATCTCTCCCCTGGAGCTGTTAAGAAGTCCCAAATTTTGCCAGGTGAAATCAGTGGGATTATACAATCAAGACAAAATTTGTCTGATCAGACATGAGCTTAAAAAAAAAAAAAAAAAAACAACACAGTGCTATCACGAGGTATAGTTAATAACTTGAAATGAACAGAGTAACTGGGGATTACCAAAGAATTTCATTTACATTACTAAAAAAACATTCAGACTTTCTCACTGATCTGTGTCTGCTGTTGTTCCTGTGAAATCAAGTATTAAAATAACTCAATTGCAAGTGGAATTAAGTATTAAACCAGTTAAGGAGATTCACTTCAAACATTGTTTATATGTTTGATAAACTTTGCAATACTGTAAGCTACTGAGTAGACCTCCTTTATATATACTCTTCACATCACAACTGCCCCCTCCACCCCGATACAACAGTGTTGCAGTGTTGTTGGCTTTGGAAGGTGGCTATTAGCAATTGTTTTAACTCAAAAGCAGAATTAGCATGGAAAGATGGGATACGTGTTTGTTTGGTGCTTTTTTTTTTTTTTTTTTTAGCATAATGCTGGTTCAGCTATTACTGAAAGCGGACAGTAAAAAGTAAGAAAACTGCAGGATCAATTTACACAGGACACTAGCTTTAAAAGAGAAATTAGACAACACACATTTCTTAAGTGCTAGATTAAAACCTTCAACAGCAAATCTTACCATTTTGAAATATTTGACTGTGCAAAGTAAGAGAACCTCTTTTAAAAAGAATCCTGTCATTTCTTTCCTCCTCATAAGCACTGCCAGTTTCCCAATGCTCTTTTGACAGTATAATCAGTCAACTCAATCAGAGAAATTCTATAGTACAATGGTAATTTTCTTTCACTTTTTTTTTCTCCCTTTACACTGTCAATTCAAACCACCTGCTGTAAGCATTGATGTGGAACGGCTTAGTATTAGCTCTGAAATTAGTACCAGTCCCCAGTTAAATACCTGGCACATTCAGTGTGGGACAGACACAGCTAATGGCACATAAACCCATCAGCTGCAATCGGCACATTAGTTGAACAAGTTTCTTTCCAAGCCATTCAGAGAAAGCACCTTGCTGGTATTACTGTACTAGGCTTAAAAGTGAGACTAAGAAGGGTGATTTGAGGAGGGAGGAGAATAAACATAGCCCCAGACCTACGTTTTAAATAGGAAATCTCTAAGAATCTGCTCTTAAATACCTTAGGTAACTTCCTATGGCAACATTTTGTTCAAACAATACAGCTTTCAAAATATATTTCAAGGTACGAAGCATAGGAAAAGAAAGGAGCACTGTCTTCAATTAGCAGAGCCAAGCACAATTAATGACATAATATAAGAATTTCATCTCTTCTTAAATTCTAACACTGGTCTTCAACGATACATACTAACTTCAATCAAACAAACATATTTTTAAAAACTATTAAATCCAATATCTTACAAATCCATCAGTTCTCCTGCCCTATTTAGCTCAGCAGGTAGGTCCGTGTGCATGAGTCAGTCAGCAATGATGAAAGGCATTTACTATAGACTCCTCACAGGGTCGTCAATGGACAACCTGTACAAGATTTATGCTTTAAATAATAAATGAACTAAACACCTTGAAGTAATTGGCTGTGTGAAGCCTCACACTAGGCCAGATAGCTCAACTGTACAAAGTAAAATAAGATTAAATAATAAATGAACAGTGCAGAGGTTTTCTAACCAAACTAATTCTACAAGATTTTTTTTTAAGTCCAGGTTGTTCATGAGCTGAGATGCTTTCAAGACTTCATGCTGGTGTCATGGGGCCATCCTCCTTTGTCAATAGTAACTATCTCAGAGGCCCGTATTCTTTTTGGTGATGATGCTAGGAACTCAGTGCTCTCCTCCCCCATGCAAGATAATGCAAGTAGCATATACAATAACGGATGCATGTCAGGACATCAAGTGCTCACTCTCCATTTCAATTTTTTTTTTTTTTATAAAGATTGAACTCATCAAGATTTTGACCACACCAAGGGGGAAAATTTGAGCAAACCCCAAGAAAATTGTCATCAATTCATTAACTCATTCACAAATGTGCAAATTCTTCACTGGTGGGATTATACGTATAACACAGTCATGGGATTTACCCACAGAGGTTATAACGTAGGAATTCACATTCAACAATTTTTCAACATTTAATGCTGGCAAGGGTTTCTAAAACATCTTCCAACTGCAGACTAACATTCTAGCTGACAGCCTTCCACAGAAATTCTCTCTCAAACATCATGCTGCAGGCCATCTCGCTCCCAGTTCACAATAACATAAATCTCTGTTAAAACTACAGCTTTATTATCCATATAAGTACCAGTGTAAAATATTTAAATTAGTTTGCAACTCCTCTTTCAATACAATCAAGCAGTTTAAAGCTAGCCAGAGACACCACTGGGTCGCAGGCAGACCACCACAGATTTGTCTTCTAAAACAAAGCAAATTCATTTCATTTTGTTGCTAGTCACAAAGCTCATGAACGAAAACTGCAGATATTAGACATTACAGGGAGAAGAAATAGCTTGACAGGAAGCAAGTAGAAATATATTTAAAGGGTTTATAAGCCAGTTCTCAGCTGGTAGAAAGTGGCTTAGCTCCAATAATCTAAATAGTTTCCTAGATCTACAGAAAACAAACTTTATAAAATGTACCTTCACTAAAAGAAGCACAGGGCACAATTTCTCAAAAAAGAATTCATATTTCTGGTTTAAACTTTTGTCACGTCTCTGAAATGCCTGAATCTCAAGATGTACTTCTGGCTCCTTTATTTTAAATGTATTAAAAAAAGGCTTCTGTTAAGAATGCTGAATTATATGTGTGGTCCTGCAGTTCTGGTATGCTCACATCCTCCCCTCAACTCCTCACAATTTCTGCAAAAGCTTGCTTGAAAGGTATCTCATGGAGAATCTATGCATTGTAAAGCAATAGTTCTGAGGGTTTCATTCACAATCCACATCTAGGCTCTGGACCCCGCATTTGGAAGCTACTGCTCTAGAAGTACAGAAGTAGCTCAGAATTCTACAGAAGTAGCTCAGAATTAATACCAGCACAGTGACATGAATAACAAAAAGACAAGGGGTGGGGGGAAGGAAAGAAAAGATGTATCAAATGCGGAAATAGGGAATACAAAACTTAGAAATAATTTTTAAAATGTTTCAAAGAACTGTAATGAAATGTTAAAGCCACCCCTTTAACACACACACAAGCAGCATTAATGCAGCTGATAATCTAAAGTCCCTGCGACCTTGGCAGTCTTACAGGGGTAATCTTCACATAAGATGAATTATTCTTGAACAATTGCTCTAATGTATTAGGCACAAGCATACTGTCCTTCAATATTAGGCATGCTTGTCTTTTCACATCCTAATTTCAGAACAAACATATTTATTAAGAACAAAGCAAGGAAAAAAAAAAGAAATAAAAGATTACACTGCAAATATGTACAGCAATAAAAGTGAGAACAAATTTATGATAGTCCATAGAGCTGGAATTATGTTGCAGAATAAACTTTATGGAAGATTTCAGAACATAGGATAACTTTCAGCAAAGATTATTGCCCTGTTCACAGAAAATATACTGAATCCAAGCTTCTAAGAAAAGGTTCTCAGGAAAATCATTAGCTAAAGAACAAACAGGTCAAGCTTGCTGTTGACTTGGGTATGTCCCACAAACACTCACAAACTATCTCAAACTTGTTAAGAGGACTGACATTTTGACATCCTCCTGTGTTGAGTTCATTCATACACTAGTCAAAAGAGTAACAATTTACCATACAGCAGTAGAAACAAAGTCAAGCATCCTCCATGATCTGAAGAGTAAGTTTATAAGAAAGATTATGATTGCATACGATAACAAAGAACTGTGCTCAAAACTTAACGCCCTTCAGTTTTCTTTTCCCCAATTGAAGTCTCTTTAAACCCTATTTCTTGGTTAACTTTAGAGATCAAAGCACTTTGAAGAAGACCCTTATCTCTATGAAGAGGACACAGACTAAGATATCTTTATTGGGACCAATGAAACTACCTATGTATATATATTCACACACACATATATACACACACATTTAAACATAACGACCCACCTCCAGAGCACTTTCCATCTAAGCTGTTTGCAAACATTAATTAAAAAGCACATGCCACAGGATTGAGGCAAATAAAATTGGAAATTTTGAAGGTATCTAGGACTGGAACTGCAAACCTTTAGCTCCAAGTAAATCCTGAGAGCCTCTAAACAGACTCCTCAGATCCCACAGGCTCCCCATGCCTCTCTGGTTCTTCTGTTTGTGCCACAAACATCCTCACAGCTGCCCAAGCAAAGTGAGGGGCATTCTGTCACTACCTGACACTAATCTCCAGTAATGTGCCCTGATCTGAAGTGTCCTCAGATCCTGCCTAAATCACATCCCTACGGCACAAAATGCCACTCAAGTTGTGAATTTACCCCAAATCAGAATCTAGAAGAGGAATAGGTGTATTTCTGTTCACACAGCAGCTTATGGGTTAGGATGGTCATGAAAAATAGAGATACAAGGTTCGATTTCCTCTCCTGACAGAGGAATCAAACCCTGAGGGCCTGCACTAGCCATCAACATCCTCACTTTTGGAGCAGGTGGGCACTCTTAATCCCTCCAGTGTTCTGTACAATAGAAGCAGCATTAATTGGGCCAGAGAAAAAGAATACGCATACCCATACAGGGTATACTGCTAGGAATGAGGCAAGCAACTCGATGCAGCCCTAGTCAATAATTAAATTAGTAGCTGGTATACTGCAGAAGACATGTTGAGAAACAACAATCCAGTGTGAACTGGCAACCTCCAAAAGCTACAAGATCACTTTTCTGCACTTGGATTCTCTTGGACTTCACCACATACATCTAGAAATATGAATTGCTGCACAGGGTAAGCCAGCTTTCCTTGTGCTGTGGGCTAGGTGCCAGTTTGGGCGCACTTGCACAGACCTTTCTCCAGGCCACACAGGAGCACCCCTCTGTCACATAGGTCAGGTCTCAGGCCTAATGCTTGTTATTAAGTCTGTGCACACATAGCAGCTTTTGAACAGTATAAACTGCCAAGTAAATGTATCTTCTTCTTTTGGACCAGGGAAGGGTACCAAGAGCACAAACTAGAAGGGAATCTTCACAGGAGACGAACAAGGAGGGCCTATTGGGCCTGCTCTGTCGTTCATCACAAGCACAACAAATTGATCACTACCATTGATTTATTGGCCTTAAATACTTGGGGCAATGGCAACTGTATACATATACCTGAAATCAGAATTTGTCCCTTGCCTTTTAAAACTTGGCTGGTTGCTATAACATACATAACATCATACTGTGTGTAACACAAAAACTACTATCTTTGTAGGAAACAGCAACAATATATTGGAGGAAACACCACCACATTACACTTTTTTCTAATAACCACTTTTCTTTAGGTTGGTGCATTTATAATATTAAAATACATCATACCTATCAAACCAGTGCCAGAGGTCTGCACAAATGAATAGTCATACTTTGGTGTCATTAATAAACAACACAGGAATTCCAGGACATTTGTTGTGTGTACAACACACGCTGTATTTGCTGAAGTACTATGCGTGTCATGTTATCCCTCAGTGATTCATAGATCACATGAAAAAGAGACAGTTTTTGCAAATCGTGCTATTGAAAAAGGATAAATAATGAATTCCATATTTATACAACTAAAGGGAAATTTGCAATCATGATACAGCAATGATAGAAGAAAGGGGTATGTGTGTGATATATTGGCCAGCCTTGACTGTGACTGTTCCTGCAGCGTAAGAATTTCTTTATCCAAGGACAACTACTTTCACCTTCCCATCTGTCCTGTGAATTTTTTAATGTCTGAGACAGGTGGCCTGTTGGAAACCTAAAACCCTGTGGGTACAAAATATGATTAAAATCTGATGTTAGGCTCTACTATAAAGAAGAGCTCTATGCTTAGTTGAGAATTTGTAACTAACCTGCAAAAATATGTCAAAGGTAATTTGAACTCTACATAACCAAAATCTTTTTAATTCAAGTTCAGCATATGCTATATCAAAATTTTGCTTGCAATCATTTCCCCACAGATTAAATATGTATCTTGATAAGTGTACGTACTGGTTTCTTTCAGAAAAAATCTTTAAAGGAATATTTTAATTAATTCTTCATTGCTAAATACAGCATTAGCAACAATAACATGAAAGATTAATATGTTGAACTCATTATTTAATAACTTACAGAGCACACAATTAATGCATCGTAATGAATTCTTAACAATTATTAAAACAAATATCTGAAAACTTCTGAAGGCACATCAAGAATTCAAAGGCTGCTGGGTATGTAATCTTGCCCCTTTTTGGAAAAGGGGGTGGTAATTTAAATGGGTCTTTTATACTTTCAATTATTCCCCAGAAAAAAAAAGAGCAAGAAGCCTAATTGAAATCTATTTAGAAGAAATTCAGAATCTATGCCAAGTTTAAAAGTTTGGCATAGAATACTAAGTGATGATTCCTGCAGACAATTAAAATTTAAAATGTTAAATGATTTATCTTGTTGTAAATAATTAAGGGAATTTTAAAAAGGCAAGCAAGAAAATGCAGTATGTGAATATACTGCGTACAGCCAATCTCTATGTATCAGAAATGTTACATATTATGCACAGACTAGGCTTTTCTCTCTGTATTTCATAATGATGCAATAAAGAATAAATTTAAAATCATCCAAAGAATTCCAACAGTTTTAAACATATTCAGTCAAATGGAACTAAAGTTGATTGACATTCTGGTCTAGCATGTTATAAAACACATGGAAAAGGAAATAGGCCCTGTGCGTCAAAGTCAATAGATGACTTTCCAGTGATGTCAAAACCAGAGCCATTGAAACTCAACTATTAAATGTCATTCCAATGGAGCTTTAGTTAAACCTATACACTTGCAAAAGAGTCTATAATATCCAGGGTATGATTGTCAGGCTAATGACATTCACCAACTGTACTAACTAAAAAAAAAAAAAAAAGCTAAATAAAAATACTACTGAAAAAATAAAGCTAACTAAAGCCAGTCCTTCTCTCTAGCTTTTCAACAAATTCTCAAAAAGTTGATAAAATTAAGTTGTTCTAGAAACGGGAACTGTGGACACCTGTTAATATTTGCAAAATTTCAGGTGCCAAGGTTATTTTTTTTAAATGGTGATGCAGGTAGTGTCACTGGCCTCAGCAATGGATGGGGTGCCTGGAAGAGAGAAAAGAATTGTCCCATCTTCTCTTCATCTCCCACCGTCTGTCACTATGGTCTGCAGCACACGTGGTCTGTATTTTCTGATGTGTGGTGAGTCATAAGAACCATATCTTCCCTGGTCTGCTCATAAAAAATTGTTCATGATTATATCAGTTTGAAATTTAATATTTGTACCTTTCCCCACTTTTCCTTACCACATAGTTACCAGTAATTTATATGATGGTTTTTGAAATAAAAAAGTTCAGTCCTAAAATCAGAACTCATTCCTTGAGCAACACGTGCAGATCATACAAGTCTTTTTTTTTTTAAATAACATAAGTACCCTAAACTATGCACCAAAACACATACGCTCTGTTTTTGCTCTTATATTAATACATGTTAGCTCTACATGTGAGCTGCATGAGTGATATAATATACATTGGAGTGTTTGCCCATATATGGGCCAAATGAAGTGCAAAAATTCTTAAATGGATTAAAGGGTTAAAAAAATCTGCCTCTACTAAATCTAAAAATTCTGGGAAAATGAAAAAGAAGCACAGATTTAAGACAACTCCAATTCAGGAAACATTAATTAACTAGAATGCTTTTTAATCTCTGCTCATTGTTATTAATAGCAAATTAATAATAAAAAGATAGTAATACTATTTTCCAAAAACCAAAATTAGATGCAAAATTGATTCCTTGCACAAATATTTTTCTCACCCTGAAAATGATGCCAATTATTTACATAGAAATGCAGATTCATGGGCAAGGGCAGTAAAGTCAGGTGATAACAGATAATGGGCGATACTGAAGTCATACAGCTGATAGCTTGCAAGTGATCATTCCCCGCAAAGTTACTGAAGATCCAATATGAGATCTCCTCATAAATAATTTTTAAAGCACCCCAAGAACTTCAAAAATGAAAGCATCATTAAGGTATCAAAAACTATAGACATAAACAGCCACGTACTCTAAGCTTAAGGTGCATCCACCAACAAAAATCTCAGCCTGAGCTTGTTTGAACAGTTAAGTCCTTTCAGGTAGGCAGTGGCACATAAGATAAGTTCTGGAAAATACAGAAGACCTATAACTCCCTTCATCTTCAATATACAGCATAACTCAAAGTGAGAGCTGGAGGTGTTCAATTCCACTCAGTATTAGTCTCCGAGCATTGAATAAGCACTAAGAAATGTTAAAAAAAAAAATCAAAATGTTTGGGACTTCATACTGCTATTCGCATTTCACTTTGTTATATGAAACGTAAGACTGGGAATTTGTTATTTATTCAGAGGCTAAAATGAAGCTTATTTATGTCACAGAAACTGTATTATGCAACCTCTAAAAAAAAAAAAAACAACTCAAATGCAGTTTTGAGGAAATCAAAGAAAGTCTCCTGAAGTTTCAAAACGTACTATACTTTCCTGCCAAGCTCTGCCCAATAGTCCTATAACGCACTCCCTTCATTCTCACAAGTTTAATTCACTCAAGATATAAAGAGGACAATTAAATCCTTAGTTTTTCATTGCACCAAACTATCAGTCTGCAAAAGCACTCCCCCCACTTTAGCTGAAAAATTGCAGTAAACTATAATGTACAAATACCATGTCTACATAAGAAGCGTGATTATTATACTCTGAACCTATGAATTTAATTTCATTTTTAATTGTATTTATTTTAAAAGTGTTTTAAATGATTTTTTACTCATTAAAATAAAAAGATAATGATAAAAGAATATTTTAAAAAATCTAGATGCTATTAATTTGAAGTAGATCATGCAATGGAACTTGTAATTATCAGGTAGAGTATCAATGGAGTGGACTTACACATCCGTGAAAATTAGCAATGTGAGAAAACCACCACTTGTCTGATACATTCTGTAAAAAGGCAGTATTTTGCAGATGATTTATAAAAATATTTATTAGTTACTGCTGACATACCAGAAAATGAGGATATGAAAGCAAGGGCCTCAGCCAATGAAGGCAGGTTTTTGCATTCCATGAAGAATTTTATGATCTTTTTGAAAAACCCCTGAATTGTTTAACCATCTGATTCACACCCTTACTCCTCAAAATAGAGTTGCTCTCAGTGCCAGTTGTTATCTAACTACTATTTGAGCAGCGCTGTAGATCCACATCCTTAACTAATAACAAATACATTCCAGTGCCATGCAAAACAGCAAAACCACATGAGAATTTACTTATTTTCTTAGCATACAGCCATGGTTCTGTTTTGGCTGTTCTCCACATACCCCAGAGCATGTCAGCATTATATACACAGAGATCACTAGCTTGCTGACGGGGTTTACAGCAGGTCACTTTTGGAATTCCAGGCTGCATTTGGCGGGAGTCAATAGCTTTTTCTATTTCCTTCATCAACTTCCAAATGCAGCTGCTCCTACCAGCTTTTAAGGTGTCTCCCTCCCTTTAGCCCTTTTATCCTGTGCTTTGCAACCCTGGACCTCCTCCCAGTTTCCCTGCTCTTGCAAACCAGGAAATGAAAAAAAAAAAAAAAAAAAAAAAAAAAAAAACCACCAACACTTCGCTATCAGGAAAGAGATAGGTTTTTATTGCTGCTGTGTGCTTTGTGCCTGTAGACTGTTCAGGAGGTTTCCTAGCTCTATGAATTATATTTGGGCTTTTTGTAAGCCAAATTAAAATAAGGCTGAAAACTGAAATGGAAGTTGCACCCTGAAAGACACAGGAACTCAGTGAGCTTGTAGAGTATAAATGACATTTGTGGGAGAAGCAGAGAAACTGACACCTTGAAAAGAAACACTCAGATTAAGGACAAGGCAGCCAAAATGCAACAGCAGAGGAAGAGACTCTTCCCCTGAAAGAAATATCCCGGCAACCATCCATCCATAGGGTGGTCCAAGAGTTCAGAGGATGGTCAGAGACATTTTAGACAATGTCCGCTACTGTTCTTGCTCTGGCAGCACTCTGTGGAGCAAAATATTGCCAAAAACACAAAAATACACTTTCCAAGCTTCCTTTCTTTTTTGTACTGCCCAGATCACGTATTACCAAAAGCATGTACTGTTCTCTTTGTTGCTGCCTACATGTGTGTAAGTCATTTGCTAACATCTGAATAAAGTATTAGCATCTAAAAATTCTTAACCACTTTCCTTTAATTTAAATAGGCACTTGCGCTCTGATAGGCCTCATTTATTTGATTACTGACCAGTGATACTACAATGAATAAAACCTATGAAGTATGCAGTCAAAGGAAAATAAAGGCATGAAGAGTGGTGAAGATATTTTCTCCAGGAGATATGGACTATATGTTCAGAGGTTTTTTTGTTGGTGTTATTCTTTTTTTAAAAATAGATTGTAAATGCATTCCTCAAAATGTATCACATAGCTTAAGAAGTGGAAAAAAATGTAGGGAAATTTCTGGTATGCAAAAATAAAGCACTGAAAATACATCTACTTAGGCAAGGGCAGAAAAGCCAAAGAAATCTACTGAAAAAAGTTGTAGTTTCAGAAGGTAAGATCAAGCTTTGTGGAAGAGCTGCAAAAGGTCAATTCTCCAACAATATCACATACAACACGACTGACATCAAGATCAATCCCTTTCTCTATAAACATTCCTTTAAAATACTGAAACATTTGTTTTTGTTATAGTTACACTTTGAACAGGCAAAAAAAAGAACCAGCTTTTTCTGTTAAAAAGCTATAATGACCTGGATTTCCCCAAAATAGTCGTTTATTGCAAAATAAATAAATAAATAAAAATGAGGTCTTCATTTTATAGAACTACTCCAATAAGTTCTGTATATGCAATACACACAAAAAAATCAATAATTTACATTTCAGATCTGCCTTTAATATCTGTAACTTGAAATGTATGAGTACATACAACTTGTTTTAATTAGCAGAAAAGTTGTGTTCAATTGGCTGATGGAAGACTGCTAATGTATCCCTCTGTTAAGGATATTTTATTTGTAATCCACTAGAGAAAAAGTAAAAAAAAAAACCTGTTAGAAGCTCAGGTGAAAGAATAATACTATCTCAATAAAATTTTTTACATTATGCCATATTTTTATTTGTGAATGGTGTTCATATACATACCACAGAGCAGTTAGCGTTCAGCTAAATTCTTTGTGGGTAGCATTTTCAGCTATTTTGAAGAACGTCATATATTTCCATTTAACAGTATCTCATTTCCTCCTCCGTTTGCTCACCTTCTCTAACTAAAGGAAAACAACTGCTATAATACTTTACAAATAATTATTAATTCCTAGAAAAAAAAATCCTAACCAATCACTGCCCAGCATGGAATTTGATTTCACATTGATTTCACATTGTTAAAAAACAATGACCATGGAAGTTCCACGTAAGTATCATAGAATGGTTTGGATTGGAAAGGACATTAAAGATCATCCTGTTCCAACCCACCTCCTCCCTCTGGATTTTTTTGCAAAGTTTGCTGTGCTGATACAAAAAGGAGGCCTACAGGAAAGCTGGGGAGGGACTCTGTCAGGGAGTGTAGTAATAGGATGGGAAGTAATGGTTTTAAGCTAAAAGAAGTTATGTTTAGATTAGATATTTGGAGAAAAATCTTCACTACGAGGGTGGTGGGGCACAGGAACAGTTTGCCCAGAGAAGCTATGGATGCCCCATCCCTGAAAGTGTTCATGGCCAAGTTGGATGGGGCATTGACCAACCTGGTCTGGTGGGAGGTGTCCCAACTCAGGGCAGGGGCGTTGGAATTAGGTGATCTCTATGGTTGCTTCCAACTCAAACCATTCTATGATTCAATTACGTACTTACATAATTTAGTTCTTTTTACATTCCCTATGAGCACTGCCAAAAAAATAGACACCCAACACTGCAAAAACCTTACTGTAGCTCTATTTAGGCTAACACAGAGCCATGCCTTTGCCAGTATCATTGCACTGACCTCCTCATCACTCATCTGGGCACTGCATAAACTTTTAAACTCTTTGATAGTAACTGCAGCTGAGCAGAATCTTTTGCTGCCATACAGTACTGCTACGCCTATTAATAGCTTGTCAGAATGAAACCTCTGTTGATACAAAACCTGATTACAAACCTGGCATGAGATGACCATTATGTAGCCAAATATACATAGAAACATAGAATATCCTGAGTTGGAAGGGACCCACAAGGATCATTGAGTCCAGCTCCTGGCTTCGCACAGGACCACCCAAAAATTAGACCATATGTCTGAGAGCATTGTCCAAACGCTTCTTGAACTCTAATAGGCTTGGCCACTTCCCTGGCGAGCCTGTTCCAGTGCCCAACCACCCTCTTGGTGAAAAACTTTTCCCAAATACCCAGCCTGAACCTCCCCATCACAGCTCCATGCCGTTCCCTCAGGTCTTATCACTGGTCACCAGATAGAAGAGATCAGCGCCTGCTCCTCATATCTCATTAAGGCTAGCACACTGCCCCATCACATGTAGACTCTAGCAAGAGCTGCCACTATAGGCAGCACAGCATGCTATGAAGACAGGAGCATCCCCTGGGAGGGAAGAATCACCTGTCACCTCCCACTTCTCCCACCAAACCTGCCCAGTGACATGTCCAGTTCTGCTGAACGATCAAGTGGGTTTATGACCTAAGCGATGCATCAAACTGTTCACGACCTATGTTTTGTTCTATTTGTATACAATACATGCTTACGAGCAAAGCTGTCTAGTATTCTTACAACTGACCTTGACACCACAAGACAACTTTGATAGTTACTCCTTTAGCCTCTCTAGCTATCACCCCATCTTTCATTGCTCTCAAAGTATTGAATATGCCATCTAATATTGCTATTTGAATTCCTCACCCACCTAAGCAATCTCCATTTGACTTCCACAATTGCTCTCACTGTAACGCTCCTCACCAGAATCTCTAGCCCCTCCAGTCTCTCTCAATACTTTACTTTCTTCAGCGTTAGCCATATTATTTTTCTAAAGCTTTCTCTTATTTCTCACCCCTCTCACTTTTCAATTACTGCATTATACTAACTCTTCCTCTACCTCTCTAATTGCAGCTTCAGCATGTCATTTTAAAGGCTGCCACATGGAGAATATATCTGAATCTTGCCCATTCTTTCCATGCAGGATCTCTGAAATGCAGCCTTTTCTATCCATCAAACAGCTAGAAGTTGCATCTAGGTTGTCATTTTGTGTCTATATTACTGCAACCCCCTTTCCTCCGTCTCTGAGAAGTGTCATCTTTCCCTATTTATACCCATTTAAAATGTCACTAAAAAGAGCATTTTTCTTTGACCACGACACTCCTACTTGGATCACACACACCCCTCCCCAGGCTACTGCATTAAAGCATAAGCTATTTATCATCACACACACTTTTTTTTTTTTTTTTTTTTTTTAAAGATTTTACCATCTCCTGGATCCATTTCATCAGTTTCCATCAATTCTTAGTTAACTTATAAGGCTTTGTCCTCTTTCTTGTTCTGCCATTCATACTCAAATTTCCCATGAATATCCACAGAAGTATCACACTACTATTTCCCCCCTCTGAAATACAAAAAGACTAAGAAATCCTAAGATGTTATACTCTCTATGGTTGCTGTACACATACACATATCTTTGGTTAGCTTAGAAAAAATCTCAGAGATGAACACTCAGGAAGAACAATTTTTCTACAAGCTCTCTCATATCTCTCCAAGAAAGAACTATATAATATGGGAAGGAAATTAATTTTAAGCAACATTTCCTATAGTTTTTTACTGGAAATACATAGTGCAAGATTAGTACTTCATTTAAAATAATACAGTTCATAATTTTTGTCCAATGTTCTGCTTTATTCTCTACAAATCATTTCCCTCAATACTTCAGATCTGTCTAAATCAAAACTGTAGACTAACAAGATAGTCAACTGTAAGTAAGCCAGTGGTTGACTATACACCACACCACTGATTAGTGTGTAGGATAACAATTCTTCTTTCTCACATTTCCCCATTTACATTGTGAAGTAAGAGATTCCAAACTTAACCATTGTAAGGAACACTGTTATGTTTTAATTCCTATTATGTTTCTTTCCCATTGTGTCTGTCCATAATGCTGTTGTTAGTTGTCCAAATAAATGGCAGGAAAGTCTGAAGGAGATAATGGAGCACAAAAAGATAGATAGTTCTCCATGTACAGGATTTTTTTGCACCATATAGTGAGCCAAAAGTGGAAGGAGAGACAAATTTAGTGATTCTATGGACTGTTGCACATATACTATGTGTAATGTGAGTTTTTAAGGCCTTATTCCTTCAAAACAACCAGTTTAAGAAAGTTTAAGAAAGCCATTATAATGCTGAGTGATCGAATCATTACTTAAAATTTGTTGCTTACACTGTAGTATTTGAGTAATCTTGCCTGTTGCATTTAGTACAAATTCATGAAAATGACTTAAAGAGACTAACACATGATATCAAACACCAGAGCAAAGTAATAATTTTCTTTTGTATTCAGATCTCTAGAGAAATGTTTGTCTTCAACTGTCTAAAACACAAACATTTTTATTTTTTTTTAATCTTTAACTCAATTTCTAATGTTTAATTTAAACACTGAAACAACTCACTTTCTGCAAAGGACTACTGCTAATTAATTCCAATCAGTCTCTTCATATGAAAATGGAATATCTGTAACTTACAATTAGGGATTTAAAAAATTTGCTCTCATTGTGAGAATATAACTAGTTTTTTTGTTTTTAAAGAAAAAAGATGTCTACAAATATTTCCTCTAGAACAGCCTATGGTCTATAGCAAGATGCATCAGATCTAACTTCAGGTCCAAGCATCAGTTAACTTTATTTACATGAACAACACATTTATCATGGAAGTGATTTAGAAAGCCTCACTTCAGAGCAGCCAGTGGCTTGATAATTAAAATATTTCAGTAACAGGAAGATAGCTAAGCTTGGCCTTGAGCTTTTCAAATCCAAATAAGCAACCAATTACCAGATATTGGAAGGTGCTGTAATCTTGAAGCCTTCTTCTTTGCTCCTTTCTTCTAAATCTAATAATATTTTCCTGTTGTTTTGTGTTTTTTTTTGACAAAAATAATGATTAAGAAGTTTTTCCCCCTCAAACCTACCAACAAAAAATCTCAAGTATTTCTGCTTTAAAAACTACAATTACGACTTCATTCTGCATAGCAACCCATTATATATTACAACCCCAAAGTGACTGAAGCGCTACTCACTAAAAAAGCAAAAAGACAAAAGTGATTCTTTAGAAGAGAAGATTTAAGCAAAGAGCATGAGCTTCCTAAACTAAGAAAGGCAGCTTATTCCTTAGCTGTTGGGCATAATAGTAAAATCCTCCATCACACAAGGTTTGTAGTTTCGTAATTGGAACTTGCACTAAGAGGGCACTGAAGAGCACAGAGGCCTGGAAGCGATCTATCTCAAAATTAAATCAGGAGATATATTCAGGACCTTGACCATGAAGGGGCTGACAGGTCAACCTTTACAATCAATCCTTTGTTTCCAAGTAGCCAATGCAGCAATGCTAGGATTAGGGAGATATGGTGGATTTTTTTTATTTTTTTCAAGATATACCTCTCTGGCAAAAGACTTTTGCTCAAGATTGGTAATGAGACCAGTTGGCAGGCCAGCGAGCAAAGTATTACGGTTGTCTAGCTTGGAGGAGATAAAACCCTGAGCCAGCTTCTCATAAACAGACAAGGATAAATACAGACAAAGTATGGTTTCATTTTTCAAATGACAGTAGAAAGTCTTAATAATCTGCCCAATGTGATGTTTAAAGGACACTTCAGATTCCAACACAAATCAGAAACAGGAATGTTTAAGTGGTAATCCTGTACGGCAAATAATATATATACATAAAAGCTACATCAAAAATTGAGGTGGCATTAAGCTTATGGATAGAGCCACTAAATGAAAAACCTTCTTTTTACTTGAAATTAACTAAAGAAAATCAACATAACTTGTATTTTAATATTTTCCATGGAACTGATCCAGACGATAAAAGCACAGTTTGGATTTGCTGCTTTAACTGACAAATGAATTAGCATGTCCTCAGCACAGAAATGAAACCCAATATCAAGCCAATGATTAATCTGGCCCAAAGGCAACATACAAATGTTAACTGTAATAAGCCAAAAATAGAACTCTGTAAATCATCAGCCCTAACTACCCCATTGGAAGACCTGAAATCACCCCCACAAACATAATACTGCCTGACAAACCCATCAGCCTCAGACCAGTATGAGATGGTGCCTGTCAGAAAGCCCAGTAAATTTCTGGGGGCTGAATGAAATGCAAGAAGCAAAATTGTGTAGAGAAACATTTCAGCTGAATGGAATGTCATCTTTGCTGTTTTAAAAATGAGAATTTAGTCAAAACATTTTTCTCTGGATCTGCATTTAAGTTTTATTTATATTTACAACCCACTGTTTACAAGATGAAAATGCCTTTAGCAACTTCAGAAGGACAACAGTTGACAGCACTGAAAGACATACTGAAAAAAAAAAAGGAGAATAGGGGGCTAAAAGATTATTTTTTTAGCTAATAATTTGGAAGTTCCCTGATATAAAAGAATTCCCTTCTTCCCCCTCCTCCAACACAGATTTTAGTCTGCCTCCATGATGATACCTCCTGGAGGCTTAAATTCAGCTCATTAAGTATTCATGTAACTCTGGACATAAGTCTGACTGAAATCACTGAGACTGTGCATATATACTGCCCAAGGTTTATATGAGTATACCTAGCAGGTCAGGGCTTATAACTTGGGAAGGAAAATAGTCACTGATGAGAACAACAATTACCAGGACCTCAGGGTCCGAGGAAAACTGCTTTAGCCATGCAATTGCCTCATAATAATATAAGCAATCCTTGGTTGGAGACTATATTTGAGTGTTAGAGTTACGTTTTAACAGATACAAAGCAGAAGTTGTAAAAAAATACAATTGTTTTTTTTTTTTGCAGCAGTGAATCATAGATTTACAAACATTTCCATTACTTCTCAACTTAGAGCAAGAAAAGTTCTTCATTGCTTTCATACACTAAAAGAAATTCCATCCATATGAAATAGATTCCATATCCGATTTACATCTTATTCTAACACACAAATCAAGATGTTGAAATGTATAGTTAGATGCTGAAGTTTATATTTACAACAATATTTGCAGGTTTCTTGTGTTTTATGACTCTTGGAGGTTTACCAAAGACCTGCCACATTCTATCTTCCTAAGGACTGGATTCAAGAAGTTTTGTTGGATTGGAGTTAATGCAGATAAACCTAAGCTAAACACTTGAAAACAAGCCAAAGAGGAGTAACGAGGAAACCAAAGGATTTAGCTTAAGTCATTAATACTTTTAATTGCAATTTTATATTTTAGTTTCCTGCTTGTAAAACTATACAAGAGGAATACAGTTCAAGATTTGTTCATTCATTTTAAAACCAGAACAATTATAACCATCTGTTCTGACCTCCAGAACGTACAGTTTTTCAGGTTTTCCCAAACAGTTTTTATAACGTATCTGTAACTTCAACTTGAGCTAAAGCATTTGGAGACTGATAACCAGTCCTGAAACAGGAACACCACAGAGGGGCTGGGTTTGTAAAAATACCATCAACTTGGCTTGATCATATACATGTCCAAAGCTACTTATTTTCCTCTCCCCTCTCTATACTACAGAGCTGTTAAAGAAATCATGTAATAGTTCTCAGATTAACATCTTAGTAAAAGCCAAATGGAGCTTCCCCACTCCCTTGCTTAGGCTTGAACTTCTAAAAAATCATATCTAGTCCATGCTGAAGTATTTTGAACATAGTTCATGTTCAACAGAACAAAAAGAAGAATTTTGCAGTCTTCAAGGGTCCTGTTCATATAGCTTATGAAGCTTGCCAAAAATTTCTGTGTACTCTCCAGTATTTATAAGCCATTCTAGGATACTGTTTCTTGATTTCATAAGGCACATCATCAGATGTAGCCAGACAATAAGATTACAAACTTTAGAATTTATCTACTTGGTTGGAAATAGTCATATATAAAAGTTGTGAAAGATCACATGCAAAAGTAATTTTTAAAATAGACTTTGGCAACTTGCTCTCATTTGACAGCTGTAATGGCAGATCCAGTTTTTACCAGAATCTATTTGTTCAAAACATACTGGTAGAAGAATAAAAAGAATTCGATGGATAAGAATCTGGTTGGGTGGTTGGGCTCAGATGGTAGAGCTTAATGAGTCTCGCTCTACCTGAATATTAGTAATACATGGAGGACTGTGGGGGCAGCAGGGAGTTCAGCAAATGAGCACCAAGACAGTCAGAGGCGAGAGCATTTACGTTGTGAGTAGAGGTAGCCGGACTGGGTTTTTTTCAGTCTGGGAAAAAAGTGACTTCAGGGGACACTTAAAAGCAGCCCCCCAGTATCTAAGGGGAGGGCACAGTGGAGCCAGTTACCTTGCACTGGTCCCCTCACCCTCCTGCCATGTACAACAGGTGCAAGTGCAAGCAAAAGAGTTTCAACGTGGATATAAAAGAAAACACTTTCACTGCAAGGACAGTCCAGCAGTGCCATCAGTTGCACAGGGTGGTTGTGACATCTCCATGCTCAGAGATTTTCACGAGCTGACTGCAAAAGGCCCTGAGAGCAGCCAGACAATGAACACTGCTTGAACAGGAGACTGGAGACCTCCCAAGGTCCCTTCCAGTCTGAGTTATGGCACTGTGATCCAATCGCTGTTATAAGCAAAAATATGCTGCACTGGACATTCCCATTGCACTTAAGGACAGCGTAACATATTTGGAAATAAACTATACTGATATCAAATTCCAGAACTGTAATGTTTCAGTATAACACAGGTTATACACAAACTGGTTCTTGTTTGAACTGCTACACAACTTAGAAAAAGATGAAAACTGATTTGTTTTGAAATGCTGTAGAAAATTCTCCCCAAAACTGAAGTTGTTCCAAAAATTAATATTAAAAACGTAAGCCTTATTAATTCAAATCCACGCAGCTTCAAGTTCCACACATCAGATCACTATCATTTGTACTTGTGCATTAAGATACTACAATCAAATCTTTTTACTTTAAACAGACAGGGATACACTCTCCAGACATTTTATAACCACCACTCCAGTTGTATTTATGTTCTGCATGATTGCTATAAAGATATTGACTTACTCCTTATAATACTTCCAATGAAATAAACTGTAAATGTCTATGGACATACAGACACATATATATATCTCTACAACGCCATTTCCCTTTCTTAATTCTCAGATCGAGCAATAAAATTCTGTGCAATTGGACAGTAACAAGGATACATATTTTTTTTTAAATAAGTTTAAATTTCCGATTTCATAGTGAATTTTGTTCTTTTTTTTCGTTTTACACACATCTCATATATATATATATATTTTTCTTGGGGGTACATATTCATCATTTGTTATTTTGTGTCTTTTGAAGCTTGGTTCAGGGAAATAAAAACAAAAACATAACAAAAGCCACCCCCACAGCCACTGTAAGGTTGATTAACTCTGTATTAAACAAATTCTGAGCTAATTAAACTCAAAGTCAATTCAGCCCACGACAGAAGGTTATTACCTCATAAACAGGATGTACTTTAAAAGTTATTAATAATACACTAACATTGCCTTTTCAAAACCTTTGATTAGCAAACAAGTGAAAATTAGCATCTGAAATTCTGTTTGTACAGACTGTAGATCAGATTATGTAAATTTTTAAATCTCCGTTTTTCCAAACGAAAGGAAGCAGCTAGCAACAGCTGTAGAAGAAAATAGTACAGACACAGGGCCCAATCCTTACCAACTTCACCAAGCTCCACTAACACCTATGAAGCACTAAAAGGGTGACATACTGATCAGCTATGCAATAATAAAACACGGATAGGCAGGATGAAGCACTTAGCAAGGAATATCAATGATATTTTAAATTCCCCCAAAATTCCTTCATAGTTAACCAGAAACAATCTCTTAACTTCAAAATGACAGATTCAGTAGATGAGTTAACCAGGGGAGAGGAACAAAAAAAAAACAACACACACACACACAAAAAAAAAACAAGCAAGCCTTGTCGTCTCACCAACAAGCTTAAGTTATGCACAGAAATAAAAATATAAACCCAACAAGTTATTTTTTTTAATGGCTGAAGCACTTCTGTATTCTCAGAATAAATGATAAATAACTCTGAACAACAAAATTTAGTAAATTTCTCTAGACGTCAATAATACAAATCTGCAACCTCAAGACATTTTATGTACAACTAAGAAAGTGAAGAAACCAGGCAGATAAAACCACAGAAACCATTTTTGTTCTGTTTCAGATGTATCACTGGTATTAACATGATCTCTGATAGCAGGAATACAAGAACGCTACCAAATGCATCAGATATTTCTAAAAGTTATAGAACTAGGGATATAATTTATAAATATATTCTGCTTAATTATATTAAAATGTACACACTAAATTAATATCAATTAATATCAAACTGAACTAAAATAAGCAGTATCAATAGCATATGTCAACACACTATTACTCCCAGGGGTTTCACCGAGAGGAACTGTTCATCGTAGCCTCCTTGGAGTCCCAGCATGCTGCCTGCAGCATGTTACATATTCCTTAAAGTGCTGTCTTCAAACAATATACAAGCTCCATGCCTTTGATGCCACACCCTCAAAGCCAAATTGGCTTCTAAGTCAAACTCCACAAGTATGCTGTCAAAAGTAGTGCTCAAGAATACAAGATAATTCAAAGAAAAAAAATGCTAAAAAGAAAAAATTGCCAACTATGTAAGAATATAAGATACATATATTATTAAATATTATATATTGGACGAGGCATTCTGTAAGCAGCTGGCAGAAGTTGCGCAATCACCAGCACGTGTTCTCATGGGGGACTTTAACTGCCCAAACACATACTGGAAATACAATGCAGTCCCGAGGAAGCAGTCTAGGAGGTTCCTGGAGAGCATGGAAGACAGCTTCCTGACTCAGCTGGTTAGTAAGCCTACACCAAGAAGTTGCCCTGCTAGACCTGCTGTTCACAAACAGAGAAGGACTGGTGGCAGATGGGGTGGTAGGGTGTTGTCTTGGACAGAGTGACCACAAAATGGTAGAGTTCTCTATTCTTGGTGAAATCAGGAGGACAAGGGTCAGTAAAACTGCCCTAAGATGAGCTGTCAGGGAAAATGACTGGCGTGGCTGAACAGGGAACTTTTGATGAGCATGTGGTAGGAGAAGGTACAAGCAACTCGGGAAGAGTACAAGGAAGTTGCCAGCATATACAAAGAAAAAAACAGAACAACAACAAAAAAAAAAAACAGAAGCCTAAAGCCAAGCATGAGCTCAACCTGGCCACTATGGCTAAGAATAGCAAAAAATGTTTTAATAAATATATTAACAGCAAGAGGAGGGAGAGGAGGGCCAAGAAGAATCTTCATCCTTTACTGGACACAGAAGGGAACATGACTACTGAGGATAAGAAAAAGGCTGAAGTTCTTAATGCCTTCTTTACAACTGTCTTCACTAGTGGTGAGACCACTTATCCTCAGAGTACTCAGCCTCCCCGCCTGGAAGTCTGGGACAGGGAGTAGAAGAAACCCCCCACACTTCAGGTGGAAATAGTTAGAGACCTAATACTCCACCTGGACTGTCACAAGTCCATGGGGTCAGACGGACCAACTTGAACACAATCACGCAGCATATGCGGGACAAGCGGGGGATCAGGCCCAGTCAACATGGGCTTACGAAAGGCAAGTCCTGCCTGACCAACCTTATCTCCTTCTAAGACCAAGTAACACACCTGATGGATGAGGGAAAGGATGTTGACATAGTCTACCTAGACTTCAGTAAAGCCTTTGGCACGGTTTCCCATAGGATTCTCCTGAAGAAGCTGGCAGCCAATGATTTGGGACAGGTACACTCTTTGCTGGGTTAAAAACTGGCTAGACAGCGAGGCCCACAGTGGTGGTGAATGGAGTGAAATCCAGCTGATAACCAGTCAATAGTGATGTTCCCCAGGGGTTGGTGTTGGGGCCCACCCTCTTTAGTATCTTTGTTGATGATTTGGATGAGGGAATTGAGTGCACCCTCAGTAAGTTTGCAGACAACACCAAGTTGGTGAGAAGTGTCAGTCTGACAGAGCATAGGAAGGCCCTGCAGAAGGACCTGGACAGGATGGTTCGATGGGCAGAGGTTCAAGTGCTGGGTCCTGCACTTTGGCCACAACCACCCCATGCAGCGCTACAGCCTTGGGGCAGAGTGGCTGGAAAGCTGTGCAGAGGGAAAAGGATCTGGGGGTGTTGGTTGGTACTTGCCTGAACATGAGCTGGCAGTGTGCCCAGGTGGCCAAGAAGGCCAACGGCATCCTGGCTTGTATCAGGACCAGGGAGGTGACCGTCCCCCTGTACTCAGCTCAGGTGAGGCCGTGCCTTGAGTACTGTGTTCAGTTTGGGGCCCCTCAGTACAAGAAGGATATTGAGGCCCTGGAGCACATCCATAGAAGGGCTACGAAGCTGGTGAAGGGCCTGGAACACAAGTCCTGTGAGCTGCAGCTGAGGGAACTGGGGTTGTTTAGTCTGGAGAAGAGGAGGCTCAGGGGAGACCTTATTGCTCTCTGCAACTACCTGAAAGAAAGGTGTGGGGAGCTTGGGGTCAGCCTCTTCTCACAGATAACTACTGATAGGACTAGAGGGAATGGCCTCAAGTTGCATCAGGGAGGTTCAGGTTGGAAATGAGGAGACGTTTCTTTTCAGAAAGAGCAGTCAGGCATTGGAACAGGTTGCCCAGGGAGGTGGTGGAGTCACTATCCCTGGGGGTGTTCAAGGAAAGGCTGGACAGGATGGTTAGGGACATAGCTTCGGGGGTGACAGTAGTGGTTGGGGGATGGTTGGACCAGATGATCTTGGAGGTCTTTTTCAACCCTAATGACTTTATGATTGTATAATTGTTATGTAACTATATAAAGATAAAAAAATCTATGAAAAGTAACCATTATTCAGAAGGTATTAAATTGTTAGTGAGTAGCAGGATTCTCTCAGAAAAAGAGGTATATAACAGAAGATCATACAAGACATAGAAGACCAAGGAAAATGCAGAAGTATACTAGTAAATCAGAGGTCTGAAGTAAAAACATGTTTATATAATAAATCAAGTGCATGTTTGTAACATTTCTCTATCTTTCTAGAAGACAAGGTTTGGTTGAACAGAACATAGATGTTTCCAGAATTACAGGCTCCACATGTGAAAATCTAATGTGTGACAATACACTCAATTTTTTTTTGATACTAGGCTCAAGTCTTTCAAAGAGTTTGAAATGTTAAGAATAACACTTGGAGTAGTAGTCTTCCTTGCCGTTGCCAAACTGGTGATAAGCTGAAAAGTAATTGTTCTCAGCCTCCCCAGGCAACAAATGGGTGAGAGAAATGTCCTTCGGAAATTGCAGAATGCTAGCGGCTGACTTAGATTTCTCAAAAGATTTGGTGAAGAGAGAGAACAGAAAACAGGAAGTCAGGTTCTGGAGAACAAGAAGGAAAAAGTTTTTCACCAAACTATGGATATCAGCTACATCGGCTACAAGGGGAGAAAACATGGCTATTGATGAAATAGCAATCTCAAATGTCACTGTCACAGCTCCAGCAACAACTAATAGCTTCTGGCCCATGAAGGACCTGCCCCAACTTTTTCACACAAACTAAGGCACCTAAGGGTCTTTCCACCTCTTCTAGTGAGAGAACAGAGTAGCAGTAGTGCTAAAAGCGATTAAGAGCCCCAACTGATCATTCCTTTCCTCTGTCTTCACTGCCACAGGGTCACAAGCTCTATTTTTCCTAAAATATGCAGTTAAGTCTGACCCAATATTTTGATAGGGAGAGAAACAATGGGAGGGGGAAAAAAGAGTGATAGCTCCTAAAAGAGAAGACTAAGGGATGCTCAGTCTAAAAGAGGGTCCAAGCCTCCCATCTCCTCACTATTTTTCTTTTAGTATCTTCTCAAATTGTGTGTATGTGGTAGCAATCACTATTTACAGCAAATGTTACCCCAAGGGCTATCACCACACATCTCATTCGGACCTCTGGTCTGCTACAGCAGAGTGTTGTGAAAAACTTCCATTGCCATGGGGAAACTGATCCTAATTTCACCAATTTTATGTCGTCTCTGACCAGTCTAACATAGCATATCTGCAGTTCAGTCAACTGCAAATATCTGAAGAGAAAAAAATCTGGCATACCATACAAACATCCTTAACAATTTTTCAGGTTTAGGTATGAACATACTCTAAGAAAGCAAGAGTTAAAACATGTCAAGGCAGACATACTTCACCTCATCAATAGATATTTTAACTATTTTAACTATTTTATTTAACCAGCTCCTTTAAAAGCTACACATAGCTATGAAAAAGTAAAATTTGAGGAACTATTTTATCACACTAAGTTATAACAGAAACTAATGCCCTGCAAATTCAGAAGTACTCATTGACTGTGATTAGTCACTGTAAATGCTCAATTTCTGATAAAGATGTTTTCAACCAACTAAATTCTGCTGCATTTTCCATGTATACACAGAACAAAAGTGGAAAAATGCATCTTTTTACATTTTTCAGGAGTATATTGGAAATAAAATATCTTAAAATGCATGTTACTTAATCTCGCAAAGACACTACACCAAGTATGCATTGCAATTATCTTATTTTTTCTTTATTGCACATCAATTATCTCTATCTATTGAGATAATCGAGCCAATACTAACAAAAATGTCTACTTATAAAATTCATGAGTTCTAAAAAAAATCTATTAGGGTTTCCATCACTGAATATGCCTTTTCCAAAAAAAAAAATTCTATCTTTCACTAGTTTTAAGACATAAATAGGTTACACAATGCAAAACTAGAAGCTTCTCAAATTTATGAAGAGCCTACAGCTGTTTTCTTCTCTCTGAAAAATATGTGGTAGTAAACATTTTTCTTCTGTTTCTGTTCTGTGGTTGTAGAGAATCTGAGCTCCTGCCTTAATATACAGTTCTTGCCACAGAGAACTGGTGGCAAAATATAAATTCTTACATAAAAAATTATAGGTAAGAGCAGATAAATCATCTCACAACAACTCTGTTATTTATAATACATTTAGTAGTTCTGGACTGAGAGCAGCAATATCATCTAATCCCGCTGCATGTCCAGTTAAAAGTTTCCACTTTATTAATGAAAAAATTATCCTTCTTATGAAAACAATCACATGCCATTTTGCATTGGTCTGAGAATTTTGTGGGAATACTGCTAAGACTTGACTTCTCTTCTCAGAAATATATTGTATTGGGAATTCAGTATGTTCCCCCTTGGCAGGCAAAGGAAGTAGCTTTCTTCTTTCTCTGTTCAGAGCATATTCATTAGCATCTACAAGTGTGCAAGAACAGACGATACAGTTTATCCCTGTAGGAGCTCTTTGATAACAGAATTTAAGACCAGAAAGATGTTAGATTATTTACTTTTGGTCGCCTGCATAATCAATCACTCAGTTTCAGCTGTTAACTTCTTAACTTCTATATTGAAACCAGTGAGTTGATAGCTAACATACATCCTACAAAAAGTTAGCCAACATGAATTTGAAAATGTCTACAGATGGCAAGCCCATCATTTTCTCGGAGTAATTCCCCAGCAGTGCCAAGTTTCTCTGCTGAATTCTTCAGGTTTCAGCTTCCAGCCAGGGGCTCCTCTTGTTCAAGGTACAATAAAAGGTAGTCCTTTGTGTCCCTGTGAAGGTAGTCATGCACTATGAATCAAATCATCTTTCAGTCTCCTTTAAGTAAGAGAAAACTTATCCAGTATATCTGAAGTCAGAAAATTTCCTCATTCCAAATCACTTTGAAAAATAGGAAAAGCCATTTTTGCAGAAATCTTAATGCCATGAAGAGACAAGACTGACCACCACGCTATATGTGAATCTTTGAATTTAAATGCTCATGATCTTCCATTCTGCAAGCTACTATAAAGGTTGCTCCTGAGTCACCTCCAGGATCGTTCTGGCACGGACAGTTCTCAGGAGCACCTTGGACAACAGCAAGACAGACAACTCTGTCAATGTCAAAGAAAAGCCTAGTCCCGCACTCCATATGATCTCGTGTTACAACAGAAAGATAGACTGGGATCTACTACAATGTTGCATATTAGTTAAGTGAGCTCTTAAATACACAAAATTGTCTTCAATTCCAAAGGAACATTCACAGAAAAATACCAAAGCTGCAGTTCCAGCACTCTAGGGCTGATGATCTGTTCCTCCATACCAGATTTCTAGCAATCAATACCATTGTAGGGAAATGTGAACTGAGCATGTCTCAAATCCTGTCCAGGAAAATTTCCTGACCAAGATTTGTACACATCAGTCAGCCAGACAATAAACTCCTTTTTCTCACAGGCAACGAGTAAAGCTGCTAGCAAATATATGCTTTTTTTTTCCCCCTGCTCTCATCTACTTTTAAGTGACTACCAGTGGAAAGGCAATAGAAGTGCTCTGTTACATTGCATACATTTGCCATTCATCCAGGCTTAACATACAGTAAGTTTTTAACACAAATTTATGCAAGTAGAGGTTGTTCTCCAGCTTCAGACCAAGCTTAACAGCAAGCAAGCTGAAGAGGCCCAAACCAACACCTTAACAGCAAAACTCAGTATCTCCAAACTGCTGCAGTTTAAAGCATTTAATTTGTTCTAGTAAACATGGTGGGATTTATTTTCTGAATATTCAGACAGTTTATACTAAAAAGAGGAAATACCTGGAAGCTGTGCGCGCATACCAGGAATCTTGTTTAATAACTGTTACTGCAGGAACATGGTTTGACGTTAAACTGGTATGACTTGTGCCAAAATAAAATTGCATTAAATCTAACATTGATCAAAATACAAAATTAAGGTTTCTAAACAAACTGTTAGTTATATTTGTTTAAATCAGTACTGTAGAACAAAGTCTCCACAGGATTTTAGAAAGAAATTTATTTTTATACACAGAAAACTTTCCTATCAATACCAAGGTAACAATGGATTCTCTGCACTGAAACTACTCATTTTTCATTCTTTTAGTTAGCACAACCTGCAGTCTAGAGAGTACAGAGCACAGGCCAGGGTACAGACGGCACTGAGTAATCTGTTCGCTCCTAAAAAACACAGATTTATGAAAAATAGAACTTGTGCTTATTTTGCACAAAGAAAACTTTGTTGATTTATTTGTTGTTACACAAATCAGAATTAAGATTTTTTTCTAATAATCAGCCAACGAACTTAACACTCTTCATATGTCCCTAGTGAGGGAAACAGAACTACAAACAAAAAGATATAAAATACAATCTTTAAAAAGTTTATTAAATATAGAAAATAAAGAAAACCAATACCTTGAAAATAAGCAGACAGCTATATATGCAGTTTGTATTCACGTGAAGTTTTCTCTCTATGCAAGTTACTGCATTTAACTTCCTGTAATCTACTCTTTGGCTAGAATGCTGGATGTATTTTTCTAAATAAATAAATATTAAAGGCTGTACAGAATGTGCACGGTTTAAATCAGCTTATGAAGCTTTTGGGGAAACACTGTCCTAGTGTAATCAAAATGGTATTTTGATAACATAACAAAATCAATAATAGAGAAGATGTTCTTTTCCTTCAAAGGTGCTGTGTTTTGAAAATATTGCCATGTAGTATTTACGGTAACAGCTGTACAGTTAAACTTTAGGCACAAACTGAACTACAGAGGATCTGCTGCATAAATAAAATTCCCATGGCAACTAAATGTGCTACTAGATAACAGAGAAAAAAGGATTTATGTGTTTGCTGAGCTGTCTTGCCCTAGAGGAATTCTCCAGGCAAATGCAGGCCACCTGCCACATGTTATATTAAGCTCAGCCTTATGGACTTATTTTCAAATCTGCAGCAAAAAGGTCCACCAAGTTTTATTTGAAGGTTTCACTGTCATATTCACAGCCTCTCCAAAACAGACAGTTCACTCCTCAGTATGCTTCCTATGTTGCTTGCATCAAATGTTTAATAATGAATAGGTGTATTTATGCTTGTAACTTGTTAAACTCCTCCCCAAACTGGGCAAACAATCTGAGTCCTTAATTCACACAAAGTTTTCACATATACCTTCTTTTACTGAGATGTACTATAAAGTGTGCATACCTTTTTCAACTCCACAAAAAAAGTCTTTTTACTAAAAGGAAAAAGATTTGGAACCAATCATTCATGTAGTATCTTTCTACATAGCAAATAGTTTTTATCCTACCTTTTTGACCAATAATCTATTTTCTTACTTTTGTATTTAAGAAAAAAACATTTTCATTAGACTACAATGCTAACAGGAAAGCATTGCTAGAGAATGCTTTAAGTCAGAATATTATACCTCAAATCTGAAGGCCACAAAAATACATTGAAGGAAAAAGAAAAAGTATCGCCTAGAAGAAACAGGCAAACTTACTGCAAATAATGCCAAGTTACCAAAGGACAAGATCATGTATGAAAACACGGAACATTCTTTATATTTTCTTTGCCATTTTTGCTTCTGAAGATTAAAAGTAAAAGAAGTTCAAGAAACTATTTTAAAGTCAAGTCTATCCTGGTGCATGAGCTGGATACTTCCAGGAAGGATACTTCTTTGCTCAGCTCTCTCCTCGCTGGGAAAGGCTTGGGACATTTTAAAGAGGCAACAGAGCTTGACTCGTAACAGGATGAACTATAATGTGTGAACACACACCAGAAATGCTTTTCAGGTAGTTTGTCAATCTAATCTAATAGCTGAGTATGTTTTAGCATCAGGCAGCCACAGTGTCATCAAATTGGGCACCTGTGCTTATGAAACACCTTCACATTACCTTTATAAAGTGGGGAAAGTATATCGACAACTCATCAACATGAACTTCCGACTTTCTTGCGATTATCCATTTCAGAGTTGTTCACTTACATCCCCACCTGAGCCTAACCATCTTGCTTCAGCTCCATATCAACTATAAGCTTAATCCACGATTCACGTAAATTAAATCTAGACTTGTAATAACATGAAAATGCTTTTGGTAAGTACTAGGAAAGTATAAATTCCCACTGCTTTTTATTCTTGCTCCTACTAGAGCAGGAAACCAGTAAACTTAGTATTTTAATAAAGAGAAAAAAAGATTAATTTTCTTGAACTTAAGTTGCAACTGTCACCACAATTTAATTACTCCTCCAGACATACATACACAAAGTATTTGCATGTAAAATTCAGAATTGCATGTGCAAGAGCAGGGAAAGAGGATGCTGAGGTTGTTATAAGTGAACTTTTATGGAATACTTGCACATTACTACTGTGTAACAACATCCGCCTTATACAAAAGCGTTAAAGAAATAGTATTCAACACAAATTAGTTGATAGTCTATGTGACATTAGCACACAAGTCTTCATATATTTATTACAAACAATAGTCTACATTCCCTACATTCTTTTAGAAAAGGGTTAACCCCTTTTTCTAAAAAAGACTAGCATTAAGTTTTACTTTAGCTTGAGTTTTGTTAGATGTGATCACATAAAATACTCCACCAATAGATATGACAAATGCACTTTATATTTCAATGTGTCAAACCATTTCAATACTCAGGAACTATGTTGAAGCTGGCAGGCAAGCAGACTATATTAAATTTTTCTCTAGAATCGACTTCAATTCTGCACTGAATTATTGGAATTTTAGTGACCCTAAAAAAGGCTGTCAGAAATAATATTCAACACAGAGTTTTTGAATCTAATGCTCTATTACACATACTTCACATAAAATAATATAGTTTCAATGTAAGCAAACCAGTCAAGAACAACATTCTATTTGTACTTGTAATTTTAGATACACTTTAATGCTGATTTGTCACAGCATTTTTAAATGTACTTTTGCCTTAAAAGAATACTCAGAGGCTACATTTGGTGATTCAATTGTTGTGGATTTTATACAATTGGAAGCCATTTTATTTTTATTTTTTATTTCTACCATGAGGACAGTAAACCCATTAAAAGCCATTTCAAAGCCCTAATTTTTCAAGACTCCTATATTCCTGAATAGCACAAAATTCTCTTAAGAATTTTCTAGTGCCAGAAAACTAGTTGCATTTGCAAACCACTTAACTCCTTCCTCCTTCCATTTAGCTCAATGCTCTTTGTGCATAATGAAATTCAACAGCAGCATTTGTTTTTTCTTCTCCAAGTAGTCAACTTTTTACTATCTTGCTTTTAAGACATCTTTGGTCTTAAAGCGTTTTACTATTTCTACTAATAACAGAAAAAATTAAGGGTCACACCTCCCATTTACCTGATCACTAATAATTCCAATCACTTCCCTCTGTTAAATCGCTACTATTACAAAATACTAGAAGCAATAATGCTAAGTATAGCAATATGTTTGCTTTTATATCCACTAGATAGACATACAGAAGTGGCAAAATCTTGGTGTGCTTCAGTTAAATAAGGGAATTCAATTGTACATCACAGCTCAGGAGGAGGCATGGTTAAATCCACAGTAGCTCGGTAAGCAACACAGAAAGCCCATCAGCAGCTTTACTATATGACAGACCCAGAGGCAACTCGAGAGCTGTCAGCACAACTGCCTGTGAAGCTCACGAGGGAAGCAATAGCCAATTATGCCCTATGACCCACTACTGGAAAACACAGTGAGAAAGATAACAAATCAAGAGCTTGAAAAAAAATCAAACTTTTCAGAGAAACTATGTAGTCTACATCCTATCAAGGAATGCATCTCGCTTTTATTTTTACTTTTTAGTTAAAGGTTTGAAGAACACAGTGGCATTCAGTAACCACTGCCTGACCTGTGATTCACATTAAGACAACCCAGAAAGGCGGGGGGGGGTGGGGGAGAGGGGGTCACACCTTCAATTCGCCCAACATGGATAAAACTATATACACCATTTACTTGGAAAATGAGCCATAGTTATAGCAGTTATAGCTGCAGACAATTAACACTTACATCTGCTTTTATCTCCACCATGACTAGACACTCTTAAATAACCAGTGTATTAGGCTTATGTGCCAAGAGCTTGGTCACAGGGGGGTTGCTGCAGGGGAGGCCTCTGTGAGAAGGACCCAGCAGCTGCCCCATATCAGATCAGAGAGCCCCAGCCGGCTCCAAAAGGGACCCACCACTGGCCAGAGCTGAGCCAGTGAGCAATGATGGATGGGCCTCTGCGATAGCTGGTTGAAGAAAGGGGAAAAAACTGCTATGAGTGAGAAAACGTGAGAGAGAATTGTACAGGCACCAGGATCAGTACAGCAGGAGGGCAGGAAGTGCTCAGGCACCAGAGCAGAAGTTACCCTGAGGCCTGTGGTGAGGCCTCTCGTGGAGCAGGCTGTCTGCCTGCAGCCCACGGGTCCCACATCGAGCAGATCTCCACGCTGCAGCCCATGGAGGAGCCCCCGGTGGAACAGGTGGATGTGGCCTGGAGGAGGCTGTGGCCCATGGAGAGCCCCCGCAGGAGCAGGCCCCAGGCCTGAGCTGCAGCCCATGGAGAGGAGCCCACGCAGGAGCAGGGGGTCTGGGGGAAACTGCCACCCATGGGGGACCAGTGCTGGAGCAGTTTGCTCCTGATGGATGGACCCTGTGGTACGGAGCCATGTTGGAGCAGTTCTTGAAGAGCTGCTGCCTGTGGGAAGCTCACACAGGATCAGTTCAGGAAGGACGACATCCCGTGGAAGGGACCCCACATGGAATATAGGCCAGGCAGAGAGTGTCCGTGAAGGAGCAGTAGAGACAGTGTCACTGACTGACCGCAACCCCCAGTCCCCTGGGCCACTTCATGAGAGGATGCAGAGGAGGGTGGATAGGGGGAAGTGGTTTTAGTTTGCTTCTAGTGCCGCATTGCCCTAGCCTGTTAGTAATACGCAACAAAACATATTAATCACCCTATGTTGAGTCTGTTTTACCTGCGACAGTAACTGGTTTGTAAAGTCCCTGTCCTTATCTTAACCCATGAGCCTTTTTTCATCATATTTTCTCTCCATGTTCTTTTGAGGAGGGGGAGTGAGAGAGTAGCATGGTGGAATCCAGCAGTCTATCAGTGTGAAACCACCACAACTGGCTCTCTAATCAGCATGAATGATCAGCCTCAAAGGCAAAGTAGACTCACCCAGAAGGGAATCAAACCTACCTGCTAGCTTGCTTTCCACCCAGCCAATTCCAATGGGTTAGTCTGATTAGCTACAGGAATGAATATGGGGAAATGTTAATTTTGCTCACAGCCACAGCAAACTAACGAGGATAAAAACTGTGTCCAGCTCTGGGCTCCCCGGTACAGAAAAGACAGGGATCTCCTGGAAAGAGTGCAGCGGAGGGCCATAATGACAATAGGGGCCTGGAGAATCTTCCCTATGAGGAAAGGCTGAGAAACCCAGGTCTGTTCAGCCTTGAGAAAAGAAGACAGAGAGGATCTTATGAACGTTTACAAATACCTCAAGTGTGGGAGACAGCGGGATTTAGCCAACCTCTTTTCAGTGGTTTGTGGGGACAGAACAAGGGGCAATGGCCAAAAAATGGTGCACAGGAAGTTCCGCACCAACAGGCAAAAGAACTTGTTCACAATAAGGGTGACGGAGCACTGGAACAGGCTTGCCCAGGGAGGTTGTAGAGTCTCCTTCTCTGGAGATATTCAAGGCCCGTCTGGACGCCTACCTGGGCAACCTGCTCTAGTGACCCTGCTTTGGCAGGGGGGTTGGACCTGATGATCTCTTGAGGCCCCATCCAACCCCTACAATTCTGTGAAAACAATCTCTTCTTAATTGATTTACCTCCTTCCTCTGACTGGCATTGAGTTTCCCCAACTTTGCTGTTGCACAGGTCCTCCAATACCTCCTACACTTCACTGTTAGACATGACCCTGGTTTAAAACCTAGTTCTGTGAACTGCATTGAAATCATGCATGTGACACTGACATGAGCAATGTTCTGAAAGATAAGCATGGAACTATTTCTAGTTTTGTGTGTAGAAAGTTATTTTAGGGGGGAATCTGAACTTCAGAAACTAATAATTTCCAGCTACCTACTTCAATGAGAACAGCATCAATCCCATATCTGTCTATGCTGAAGTCACCATGTGTGGATGTCTAGTACACAGCTTATGCCATTGTTTTAATGGCAAAAAAAACCACTATACAGACACAGACACAGATTTCTAGGTTGGAAGAGACCTCAAGATCATCGAGTCCAACCTCCGACCTAACACTAAGTACTCCACTAAACCATATCGCTAAGCTCTACATCTAAACGTCTTTTAAAGACCTCCAGGGATGGCGACTCCACCACCTCCCTGGGCAGCCCGTTCCAATGCTTAATAACCCTTTCGGTAAAGAAGTACTTCCTAACATCCAACCTAAAACTCCCCTGTCGCAACTTTCGCCCATTCCCCCTCGTCCTGTCACCAGGCACGTGGGAGAACAGACCAACCCCCACCTCACTACAGCTTCCTTTAAGGTAACTGTAGAGAGCGATAAGGTCGCCCCTGAGCCTCCTCCTCTCCAGGCTGAACAAGCCCAGCTCCCTCAGCCGCTCCTCGTAAGACTTGTTCTCCAGACCCCTCACCAGCTTGGTCGCCCTTCTCTGGACTCGCTCGAGCACGTCCATGTCCTTCCTGTAGCGAGGGGCCCAAAACTGAACACAGTACTCGAGGTGCGGCCTCACCAGAGCCGAGTACAGCGGGACAATCACCTCCCTAGACCTGCTGGCCACACTGCTTCTTATACAGGCCAGGATGCTGTTGGCCTTCTTGGCCACCTGAGCACACTGCTGGCTCATATTCAGCCGACTATCAACCAATACTCCCAGGTCCTTCTCGGCCAGGCAGCTTTCCAGCCACTCATCTCCCAGCCTGTAGCTCTGCTTGGGGTTGTTGCGCCCCAGGTGCAGGACCCGGCACTTGGCCTTGTTGAACTTCATACAGTTGACCTCAGCCCATCGCTCCAGCCTATCCAGATCCTCCTGCAGAGCCTTCCTGCCCTCGAGCAGATCGACACACGCACTTAGCTTGGTGTCATCTGCAAACTTACTGAGGGTGCACTGGATGCCCTCATCCAGATCATCGATAAAGATATTAAAGAGGACCGGCCCCAGTACCGAGCCCTGGGGGACACCACTTGTGACCGGCCTCCAACCAGATTTGACTCCATTCACCACAACTCTCTGGGCCCGGCTATCCAGCCAGTTTCTAACCCAGCGAAGCGTACGCCAGTCCAAGCCCCGAGCAGCCAGTTTCTTGAGGAGAATGTTGTGGGGAACGGTGTCAAAAGCCTTACTGAGGTCAAGGTAAACCACATCCACAGCCCTTCCCTCATCCACCAAGCGCGTCACTTTGTCATAGAAGGAGATCAGGTTCGTCAAGCAGGACCTGCCTTTCATAAACCCATGCTGACTGGGCCTGATCGCCTGCTCGCCCTGCAAGTGCCGCGTGATGACCCTCAAGATAATCTGCTCCATGAGCTTTCCTGGCACTGAGGTCAAACTGACAGGCCTATAGTTACCCGGGTCTGCCCTCCGGCCCTTCTTATAGATGGGCGTCACATTGGCTAGCCGCCAGTCAACTGGGACCTCCCCCGATAGCCAGGACTGCCGATAAATGATGGAAAGCAGCTCAGCCAGCTCCTCCGCCAGTTCTTTCAGTACCCTCGGGTGCATCCCATCCAGCCCCATCGACTTGCGCACATCCAAGCTCCTTAGCAGGTCGCCAACCATTTCCTCGTGGATAGTGAGGGCCACATCCTGCTCCCCATCCCCTTCCGCCAGCTCAGGGCACTGGGTATCCAGAGAACAACCGGTATTGCCGCTAAAGACTGAGGCAAAGGCGGCATTAAGCACCTCAGCCTTTTCTTCATCCTTAGTAACTAGGTTTCCCCTCGCATCCAGTAAAGGATGGAGATTCTCCTTAGTCCTCCGTTTCGCATTGATATATTTGTAAAAGGATTTTTTGTTGTCTTTAACGGCAGTAGCCAGGTTGAGCTCCAGATGAGCTTTAGCCTTTCTAATTTTCTCCCTGCACAGCCTCGCTACATCCTTGTAGTCCTCCTCAGCGGCCCGCCCTTTTTTCCAAAGATTATAAACCCTCTTTTTTCTGCTAAGCACAAGCCGCAACTCTCTGTTGAGCCAGGCCGGTCTTCTTCCACGCCGGCTCGTCTTTGGGCACGTGGGGACAGACCGCTCCTGTGCCGTTAAGATTTCCTTCTTGAGGAGCGCCCAGCCTTCCTGGACTCCTCTGCCCTTCAGAACCGCCTCCCAAGGGACTCGGCCAACCAGCGTCCTGAGCAGCTCAAAGTCAGCCCTCCGGAAGTCCAATACAGTAGTTTTACTGGTCCCCTTCCTGGCCTCGCCAAGAATAGAGAACTTTACCATTTCGTGGTCACTCTGTCCAAGACAGTTTCCGACCACCACATCTCCCACCAGTCCTTCTCTGTTTGTGAAGAGAAGGTCTAGCGGGGCACCACCCCTGGTGGGTTCACTGACCAGCTGCGTCAGGAAGCTATCTCCCACACTCTCCAGAAACCTCCTAGACTGCTTTCTCCGTGCCGTGTTGTGTTTCCAGGATATATCCGGGAAGTTGAAGTCCCCCACGAGGACAAGCGCCAACGATTTTGCAACTTCTGTCAGTTGCCTATAAAACTCCTCATCCGTCTCCTCATCCTGGTTCAGCGGTCTATAACAGACCCCGGCCAGGACGCTAGCCTTGCCGGCCTTCCCGCGGATCCTAACCCACAGGGACTCAACCTTATCATTCCCAGCCTGGAGTTCCACAACATCAAAAGATTCTCTAATGTAGAGAGCCACGCCACCACCCCCTCTGTGCTGCCTGTCCATACTTAGTGTGTTAGAGGGTTCAAGGGTTTTGAAGATACACAGGTCTTTGGAAAGCCATCAACATGCAAGATGAATTTCACTCTTTCACAGAGGTAGGAGTGCTTGATTGACAGATAATGTATGAAGTAATTCATTAGTTGTAAGACATCAAGCAAGTGCAAAGCATCACGAACCATACTGACTGTGGGTTAAATGCCAACATGGGGAAAAGAAATTTAATATGTTTTAATGTTTTAAAACTAAAAAACAGATTAAATAGTTGTCTCAGAAGAAGATAAAAAGAACTGAGATAATTGACATACTGGTTTAACTTTCCTAAATTCAAAACATAAGTGATCAAGATGTGGCCGGAGTTACTGAATGCAGACAGTGTTTGAAGATACGATTAGGGCCAGTTTTATAGTTGAGAACACTCTGGAATCTGGTGTGGCAGGAGCCACATCTGAAAGTGGAGTCCCAAAACACTTTGTTCAACAAGAAGGTTTTGCTGAGCAAGCAGCAAAATTATGGCTTTCTAAAATAACTGGATGACCAAAGATCCTGGTATCAAATGCGAAACAAAATACAATTTAATCTCTCATCTTAAATATTTTTCAGGGATGTAATATCCTTTCTCTAGTCAATGCAGTACTGTGCCAATGAGAAAATGGTTTAAGACTTACAAAATAAGGTCTTTTTTTTTTTTTGTAGCCAAAGTTCCTTAAAATGTGAACCAAAGGAAGGAGAAAAAAACATTTCATTGTGGAACACAGAAAATGCTAGATATTTCCCTTCTAATATTTGCATTTGCCTGAAATTAAGGTGACTAAATTTCTCTGGAGACAAATGACCAGCACTGTATTTTCTAGAAACCAATTAAGCCTCTCTCTGTTAATGGTCACATCCCTAGGCACTTACTGTGGATCTATGCAGTGCGCACAGATTTTCATCTTTAGCTTGGTGAAATAAGTGCTGATCAGAATACTTCTGTAGAAGAAATTTCAGCTATACAGCCAGTAATACACTGATAACCTGGCTTTCTATAAGGTTTACTGCTAGGGACATTGAGAGCGTATCAGTCATTGAAGAAGCAGTTTGACTGCTACAAATCTCTGTCAACAAGAAGCAAGGCTTGGGTGGATAAAATGATCAAGGGTGTGGAATGATCTGAACATTTCCTGGTGCAAACAAACTGCAAATGTCTCCAAAGGATGGTTTAGGAAAGTTCTTGCCCCCATCAAGGATTTCTAAATAAAAGAACGATCTGACCCTTCAATAAAATACTTTTTAAAGGTTTTAACGAATAAAAATTAGATTAGGTAATCAATACTTATTACTATGTTATATTTTTATCAAATTATATCCACGAACATCCTCTCTCATCCACTTTTGGATTCCAGAGTGGGTTCTGATTGACATTCCTCTAAACAAAGTTTGACCAATATATATGCCTACATTATTGACATTTTGTCAATAGTAGCGACTTACAACTTGTTTAATAACTGAAAGCTAATGAAAATCAGCTCCTGCCAAGTCTGGTAACTCACATTGATACTACCTACCTAGCCTTCACCAAACTGCAAAGGCAAAAGCCAGCTTCTGCTATATTGCAGGCCAGCTTTTACTGTATTACAGCAATCCATATAGCATTGTTCCGGAAAAGAATGAAAAGAATGAAAAGATTCCCTTCATAATTATTGTTCAAGTTAAAATGAAATTAGATATGTCATGTCATGACCTGGACTTGAACATAGTACAAATGTGTTGTAGCTTCAGGACACTGTGGTCAACTTCTTATTTTTGTGATTTACCCCCAATCTTTTTGTTTCACAAAAAATTTGTTTCACAAAAAATTTTGTTACTGAGAATTTCCTCCACAGTAAACATAGGTTATAGTCAGATCTGTGATCTGGCTCAGACTTACAGAAACATTTATGTATTAAGCAGAGAAATCCTTGTAATTTCGCTCTGCTTTCCTTGATAAAAAATGGAAACTTAGTATTGTTTTCTTGTTGTTGTTCTGAATTTAGTGACAGAAGTTGCTTCGCTATATATATATTGGACAGTGCCTACCAGTCAGTCATACAATATAAGCCATATGTGAAATTTAGCCATAGCATCTTAGCAAAATGGCTTAACCATAATTCTCAAAAAATAAAAACAAACTCAAATTAGCATTAATTAACCATTTTCAATACTATGCGAAGAGCCTTAATAGGAATACTTTTATCTGGCAAGGTCTGCTTAAAGTGGTTACAGAGGTGTTTTTTTTTTTTGTTTCTTTCTCAGGGAAGAGAACTGTCTACAAAACAAACAAGTATCTCCACTGTTTTGCATAGTCAAACAGACACTGATTATAAATCCATCTGTAATCAACAGGAACAAGTCTCACACCCTACTAGTTTCCTAGTATTTCATATACTCTCCCCCAATGACTCAATGAAATTTAGCAAGCAAAGCATTTACTGATTTCAAGTTGCCAAGTTTCTAGAGTGTACTGAAAAATTTGTAGAATGTTCAGAACAAAAGCAGTCCAGCTAACACCCAAGCCAACAGATCCTACCCAGAAATGAAAAAAGATGAGTTGAAATAGGTTTTTCTTTTATTAAATGAAAAACAACATAACACGTTATTTCCTTACATTACAAAAAGCATTTTAGCTGGTAGAGATCTGTTTAAAAGACAGAAAGATCCACAAGCAAAGCAGATGAAAAAAAACTTTATTGTGCATTCTTTTCTCGAACATATCCAACATAAGCAACAACAGAAAAATCAAGCACATTCATTTGACAGAGCAAATGTGGTCCGTAAAAGGTGAGGCAAATATTTTTGAACACCAGCTGGAAGATATTCTGTTGTGGTAAAATTGGAAGTATGCACACTAAAGAATGGCTGGGCAGATGAGAAACTTCCAAGTCTCGTGACAACACTCAGACCACTCACCGCACTTAAAGTTAAGCCATGTTTGGATGCCACCTGGAAGCACTCTGCTTTGAAGGCATTCTAGAACCAAAATGAAGTTGCTTTTCAAACAACAGACGAAATTAAATTCATCCTTCAGAAGAATTCCCTACAGCATGGCTCAGGAGCTACAGTAAGAGGACCAGAAGAAAGGCTGCTTCACAAAGAATTGAAATATTGTCATGTTTAACATCTGCCTCCCAGGCAACTGGCTAGCTTAAGAAATGGAGGTACCTGGTCAGCATGGTGGGACCTGCAGGTCCAAATCACTACCCACTGCTCTGACCAGCTCAGAGAAAAAATCTATCACCAGCTGCCAGAAGCTGCCTTTTGAATCAAAGTTCAGTCTGGATTTTTTTTCTTTTTCGAATAAGAATGATTTCGAGCACTTTATAAAACAGCTTAATCTAAACATAACTCAAGGGGACAAAGAGGTATTTCTCTGGTCTGAAACTTTTTTCCTGATGAGCAAAAACCTCTCCCATCCACTCTAGATATGCTTTGTAGGAACTAGCTATCTTTGTTTTTTTTTGGTTTAAAAGCAACTGTCTTAATTTGGGTTACACCAGCTGATAAAAATTTGAGTTGTTGTAAACAAATACATTGTCTACTAGAGAAAATGCATTTCCAGGAAACATTTCACATCCTCAAATAATTTCATAGCCTTAAAATATTTCAGACTGCATCTTGTTGTAGAACACTTCAAATACAATTTGTCTCAGTTCTTCAATATCAGATTACCTTGTTACCAGTTACTACTTCAGCATTTCCACTGGCAGCTGTCCTCAGTCACAGCTGCCTGCCCTCATTTACATACCTCTCTTTCACTGTTTTCTGAACCTTGAAGATATCCACAGCTTATCACAAAAAAAAAAAAGGCTATGGGAGAATATATGTATTTGATGTCACTGCTGTTTTCTGTGCTATACTCCTGCTGCCACAATACAAAGGTGCCACTGTCACAGTTCCAGCTACTCCTACATCCTTCTGTACTGCCTGCTGCTTTGCCCTACTGCCTATGCCTGCCCAACTCATGCTGCCACAAGACTGTTACATAAAAGCCATGAATACCCTTCATTTACAAATAAGAAATCCCAAGCCAATCTCATTCTTTCTCCCTGCTTTTATGGTATTGCTATGAAAAAAACTTCCCTTTGCCCAGTCACATTTTGTCCCTGACTGCCTTTGAAGTTTCTCTGAAGGCAAAGAGTTCCGTATAAAATACCTACCAAACAAATAACATCCTGTTCACTCATCCCTCCCCAGTACAGTTAAACATTTTAGTGGTGAAAATTATATTTGTGAGCATTCAGAATTTTAATCATAATTTCTTTGACATGCAGAAATAAACAGTGTGTGTGAAGTGGCATTCTTTAGAAAGCAGAATCCCAAATCAAAAAGATAGAAGTCAAGGGAAGGCTCAGTTCCCTGCTAAATTCATTCCAATGGGAGCCATCAGAATTTAGCATCATTGATAGGTTTATATTCATGCCTGTCTTCACTCTGTACTTTTGCAATTCTCCCCAAAACAACTAATGCTGCAGGTGGTTTGAGCTCCTTCCTCCCCACTCTTCCTACCCCACTCCCCCCCAAAAAAAAAATAATCCACCTCACAGAAAGCCTCTGTACCTGTGTTCAACTAAATCACATTAATGCTACCTCAACAGAAGCCTTCTTATTTCTGATACTCTTCTGCCCCTGAACAGGGAGCTTTATTACATCAATATTCTTGCTAAAGTACAAGTTGTAGTCATTGTTTCCATCATCATGCGCACAGTGCAGTGCTCACTGTATGGCAGTGTGAACACCTTCCTCCTGCATATGAATGACTGGGGGCCTGAAGGACATAGAACAGAAGAGAAATACAGCAAAAGGATCGGTATCAGATAGCTACATACATTAACTCACGTAATTCTTGGAAGGCCCAAATATCTGTAATGGTTTATGGATAAATGTACTTAATGTCTGTTGGTATCCTCAGGGTATCCTCAAAGTTCTAAGAAGCAAATTTTTCAGATTGCTTCAAGGAGAAAGCTGGTTGTGATGGTCACCTCTGGCACAAGCCGGCTCACAGACTGGAGGCTTTGCTCACTACAGAATAATTTCTCTGGTAAGGTTAATCACACTCCTTCCAGTTATTATGGAAACCCTATCAGGCATGTTTGACTGTTATAAACAACACCAGTCTATCACCCATGACAGCAACAATTTTCCGAGATGTCAGTAAATCACTGCATCCCAGCTGTGTGCCAGCTCCTTTTGGCACTTACTCGTTGAACTGAATTCCTCACACCAGAGGTGTTTGTGCAAGGAGACAAGGAAGTGTTCACAGCTTGTGCTAGCAGCAGGAGGGATGGGAGCACCCCATTGGGAGCACAGGGATGACAAACTGAGATGATCCTCCTTGAAAGCAGAGATAAGTGCTTTGAACTCAAGTCGATTAAAAAACCAGTTTTGAAAAAAAGCACTCAGAGGGAAAGGAGGTGTGACCAACGCAAAGGGCAAGGAATATCAGAAAAATCCAGACAGCTGCATTAAAAATTGACTGGTTTTGTCTGCAAGCAGGTTAGATGTCAAAAAAGACGATGTAACAAATAAGGAAAGAGATATCAAAGGCTTGAATGAGAGTTTTAATGATAGCAACACAGATGCTGCCCTTTGGAGACGCAATCAGACCCTGAAAATTTGGGAGTATGTTTGAATATAACAAAATATTTCAAAAATTCAAAAAGATCATTTCATGGCCAAAATTCTAACAGACCCTAATTCTCATGTCATAAAGACTGAAAAATTGTATACAAGTAAGGAGGATTTTTGGAAAAAGATGCCATGACCCTTTTTCCCTGCACAAGTTAATTTCAAATGAATGAGATATGCAAGCACTGAAACCATTATGTCAAACTTACACCCTACAAGTCTTTGCTCCCCCAACACGCGTGTACTGAGATGGGAAGCTAACTCTGATGCAAGAGAACCTAGGTGGGACTAATTCTAGTCCTAGTAGTTACTGTGAAAGAACCTTCACATATTTGCCTGTCATAGCCAACATTGGTATCTCCAAGCAATAAGACCAGGCCTCAGAGATACCAATTAATCACAGCCATAACACTTCTGTCTACCATCTAGACATTAATCTGAAGAGAGGATGAGAGGATGAGATCTTCAGAATGAAAAATAATAAAGACACAATGAAAGAACCACCCTGATTTACTTTGTTACACATAGAACAGAATCATACAATATGCGGTTGTACCTAGATCATAAATGAAACCAGGTATTATATGGACAAAACCAAGATATAAGTACTGGGTAGCTGTTGCATTACATTTTGATTATAAACAAATGACTGTTTGAAATAAGACTTCCCCAAAACAGACCTGGAAAAGAAATGTATGGGTTTGTTTGTTTCTAACACCCTGGTTATGCTCATGGTGTTCTCAAACAGTATTAACAGGTGTCTTAGACAAGACCTTCAAGGTGATATCGCACAACTCTGTTATTAATGGGTTATTTTAGCACCACATGGATCTGTTTATGCAAATCCAAGAAACTGTTGTTCTGCATTTGTTTAAACTTTTCATTTGTACAGAACCCTGATCAAAAAAGATTAGGCAGAAAGGAATAAGGATGTTTTCTTGTTTCTCAAAGCCACTATAGCTATCAGAATCACAAGAGAGACACAGTATTAAAGAACGTTTATGATCTAAGTCAGCAGTAGAAAAAGCATCCCATCCACCTACAACATCCAGAAGTTATCTGAGGATGGTAAATGACGATCTTCTGAAGACATGCAAAGACTTACTTTCCCATACTTCATGAACTGTTTCAATGCACCACGACATATTCCTTTCTATAGGAATTGAATTTACCATTCAAGTGTTTTCATATCTGACTGTAATAGCTCAGAATTGATCCAATTGAGCATCCGATTTCAAAATTTGCTTTCCTTGCTTGAAAAGGATTTGAATCCCGATTCCCTCCACTTTTCCCATGAGAAAGCTCATGAAGTCTGTAGCTTGACAGAAGCCATTGTTGGTAAGTTGGTAAGGAGTTTTTGAAAAACAAGCAGAGAATGTTACAATATCAGTCCTTGGGTTTTCTTGCTAACTTATGTTACCCCTATTGTTTTTAGAGCCCTCATAAGTGGAGTGAAGTGGCTGCATTCCTATTTAGGTAAACTGGGAAGGGAGTAATGACTAACAGTGAAAAGACAGTTCTGTTGAGTAGAAATCTCTGTATTAAACTAAAGACATTCCCTCTTCGAACAGACATGTTTAATTTCAGTAGTGATAGAGGCTGTTCTTTTTTCCTTTGCTACATGTTAAGAAATTTCTGGTTTTATAAAATTGGAGCAAAGGTTTGGCAGAAATATAATTAGAAAAGTTCCCTAAGAAGCTCTCTAGCAACTGCTGATTTATTTTCAGGATTCCTTTCCAACTACTCCTTCAGCTGCCATAACAGCTAGGAATGATGACCTGTGCATTAGGATTCTGCAATAGCATTGGGAAACAAAACCCCACAAATTAAGTCATAATGACCAAGAGCAGTGTGTGACAACAGCTAGGTATTGGCTCCATTGTTTTTGTGCAACAAGAATGCTATCTTTCTGTTCTCTTTCAAGAAGTCTGGGGAAGGATGTAAACCTATTAGCATAGAGATATACTTGTTCATGCAGGCAATGATGCCTTGAGCATGGTTTTCCAGTTATATGCACACGCTTTTAAGCTAGAGTATGTGGTCAGGTGGGCATTTTTTCTGCTGACTTAGCAGTTCTCTAGCTCTAGTTTACTCTGATAGTTTTCCCTTGCAAAGGAAGCAGGAATCTCTTGGGAATGGTATGTGTACAGCTGCATGTGCCACCAGTCCAACCCCCCATTTTAGTCCATTCTCCTGAGTCCTGACTTTTCATGCTGCACTCTAAGAGAAGCAGGGAATGAGGTTCTGGATGTTATCACCATAGCTGCATTTCAGATGAGAGGGAAGTGTGTGTTCATATTTTAAAATCTATTGGTGTGTACCCCCTTTTGGGATATCTGTTCCCCAAACTTGCCTCAGTTTGGAACCTAACTCTTTTAGACAGCAGTTTTGTTCTCCAGCTTTGGCAAGAGACATAGCTTGAAGAGCAGAAGAGGTAGAAAAGTGACTTAGCTCTGCAGTTAAAGACAAGAACTATCAGTAAGGCAATCCTTTACATAGTGTTCTACTTGCTTTCCAGTTAGAGTGACACTGCTTTATTCAAGCCATTCTTAGTCTAGGTCAAGGAACAGAATCAAGGCAGCAATACCAGTTTGAACCTCATGTGGCCTTTAAAGCTGTTTCATTCCTCTCCTGTCAGGGAAAGGTGACCAAGTGCGCTCCTGTCCAGAGCAACCTGCAAAAGAAACTATCCTGTGTATACAGAGGTATCTGAGCTCCATCTGAAGCATCAGAAGAATAGAAAAATCTTTTCTTTTACCCCACACTCAGTTTTTCCCCGCTGAAAACTTCAGAGCACCAACAACATTAAATGAACCATCACAAAGAAAAGATGGAAAGGATTCATATCCTAAATTCAAGCACTGTTTTAGGACACAAACAGGAACAGGATAAATAAACTGTCCCAAGGTGCTGGTCTAAAGAACAAATTAAGATATTAGAACATCTCGAGTTAAGGTATTAGAACATCAAAAAAATTACCAAAAATTTGATTTGATAAGAAGCTGTGAGTGCAAACACACAGAAGGAACAGCAGGGCACAGGGTATTCCTTCCATTGCTACCACAGCAAATAGCATGAAGTTACACATTTGCGCATCTACTGATCACAGTTTGTATGGGGCTGGGGGAGGGATCAAAACCACTCCCCCTGTGGGTAAAATCCAAGCTTCTCTGAAAATATCAGGTGTGATGCATATGGTGATTAGAGGCAGTACGAATTTTTCTGGAAGCTCACTTACAGAAACCTGGAATAAATCTACACATCTCAGACTGAGCCCTAAATGACTGAAGGAACCAGTCCAGTTAAAAGAAAAAAAGCTTAAATCAGCATACAAACACCTCAGTACATAACAGTTTAATGTAGCATTCTTAAAATATATTTTGCCAAGTTTGTCAGTGTGTATGTGACAGTTTAATGAATTTTTGCTAATATAAACTATCATCAAGGTTTGCTTGAGTATAGCAGGGATACTGTATATTATTGAACTATAACTGCTTTTTTTATTCAAAGAAAGTCCCAGTTTCTGCACATTCACTAAAATACATGGTTTATTTTCCTTACAAGTTTTTGTTTTTCTAATTTAAATACACACAATGTTGTTTTCATTTGCAAATATAAAGGAGAGAGATAACACAGAAGTGGCTATCCTTTGGAATACGAGCCTACACATAGGGACCTAAACCATCTAAAATAACTTTTTTCTATTATGAATAGCTCAGTACATGCTATTATGCATCAAGTACCTTATGAAATTACTCTGTAGACACCAATTACTTACACAGTACATAATGCATTTTTCTGCTAGGTAAAATTAAGTCTCAGCAATGAAATCACCATGCCCAACAATTTGTACAAGAAAAAATGGAAAGAACATGTAAATTAGTGGAACAAACGAAAGCCTTATCCCTCTATGCTCCGATTTCAGCCAAACCTTAAATGTTACAAAATTGTGTTTGGTGGTCTCAGAACTGAAATCGCCATGCCCAACAGTTTGTGCAAGGGAAAAAGAAAAGAGCAGACAAATCCGTGGAACAAACGAAAGCCCTTTCCTGCTACACTAATTTCAACCAGCTCTTAAAACCTTGTGGAAATGAGTTTGGTGGCTTCAGCTGAATTTCACAGTTAGCATCAGAAAACTAGTTTCAATTATTAGCTACAATTTCATTTGATTAAAAGCCCCTAATCTGGAGAGGTCCACGACTCTGGTAGCTTGTAAATTAAGTTAACATTTTCCTTCACCTCAAGACAGAAGGATTGCTCAGAGCTAGGATTCAATGCACCACGTGTTTGGTGAAGATAAACAAGTCTGTTATGTTACTGTAATGCTTTAACCTTCATACACCACAAAATATTCCCCTTCAAGTATTTAAGTGCTGTTCTGATTACTATTCACTAGCAACCATACTTCAAGAGAGCCTAGAAAGCAGGAACAATTCTGTTTTATTCAAGGTTTCTGTCAGCATATCAGAACCTGAACCAATACTATCCTACAACGCTACACCCACCCCCAAAACACACACACAACAGAGGGTGCCTGGTATCGTGAGGCAAGCTAAAGGACAGCCACCTAGATGCAAATCTGATGAGTCTTCTCTCCCAAGCTCACATTCATTTCAAACAGAGGATGTTTAAATGCAATCAAAAAGAAAGACGGAAATAAGTTTCACAGAAATAAAATATTAATCCTCCATCAACATCCATCTACTACTCCCAAAATATGCATATCAAAAACAAGCGCTACAGCAGAAATTTTGCTTTTTGTATACAAGTTAGTTTTTGAAACTGAATTTCTTGTACTTATAGTTTATAGAAAATTCCAATTCAAAAAGCCCATCTTTTATTCTTGCTGTTAGCCACAGAAGACCTTACCATATGAAAGAGAGCAGTAAAAAGATATGCTTTGGTCATTATACCACAGAATAACTCAAGAAACGTCACTTGGTTAGTGTTGGGTGCTCAGTAATGCAGTGAGTGAGTTAAAATTATTTCTCTTCTTAACATAAAATATGAAGAAAGTAGAAAAGAACACGAGAAGGCAATTGAGAATAAAAACATTTGGCAAAATCTAGTACCCACTTGCACTAGCAATCTTTTGGTTATTCATGCTTTCAGTCCGAAGGGTAACTTCGGCACTCACCATTGCCTGATTCAATGGAATGAATAAGTATGCACAACACAGCATTTTGCTGCCAAAAACAGAATGAGAACGTCAACCACAATAAATCCAATGTTTTCAAGTTACTTCTCTAGCAACTTGCAAGTCTTGGTGGCATCATACATCCATAGGATTACATCATTTGTAGATGAAAGTGAAAGAACCCAAAGAGCATTAATCTACATAAACTTGGCCTACCAATAAAACTGAACTACAGCTACCTTCACATTTACAATAGTTTTCTATTCTTTTCAGTACTCTGCATTACACTACTATTTTTTTTCTGTGTGTTATTCATCTTTACAAGATCTCTTTTCACCAAGAATAACAGAAAGTATGGGATTTATTGCTATAATGAAGTTCTTTCAAATCCGTGTTTTCTCTCTAAAGGACAGGAGGATAGGCGTTCATCTCATCAGGCAGCTTATTAGGATTAGCACTGAATAAGACACCACAGAATGTCAAGCCTATCAGTTACTAAACATGCATCATACAAACTTTGTCTTTGCAAGAACCTCTGCTCTGCATTTGTCATCCACCTGAATAATTAACAAGTACATGCTGCCTGCCAGCAGCTTAGGGAATTAATTTTCACAGATTAAACGCAGATCACGTCTGCAAAAAAATGCAGACCACACACATACTGTACTACTACCTTTCAAATGTTAAAAGGCAGAGAAACAAGTTTTATTGTTGAGCTCACAACTGAGTCTGACCTAAAATTTAATGATTATGAAGTCATAACTATAATAAATATGATGTGGTCAGAGGAGTTTTAATACTTAACTGATGGAACAAACCACCGCAGAACACCTTTTATTTAGCATAAGATGAAGCTATTTACATAAATCTTCCTTCAAACATCCCAGAGCTCCTTCATTCTCTAATATTATTCTGTTCCCAAAATACTAAGGCAGTCATAGGGAAAAATCTGGTGTCTCTAAAATATGAGTTTTTTTGAACTTTATTTGCTACTGTTCCTTAAAAATATGATATAATAATCGCAGCATGCAATAGCACGTATATTGAAGCCAAGGACTTAAAACAATGTAGTATCTCATTACCTTATACTTTCTATGACCTGAAATAATGCCACAAATCATAGGCCTGTTAGAGAGTGGGTTATATTTGAAGAAGATGACCAATTATCGAAAATGATGAAAAACATCCCTTTGCACTATGCTTGATGAAAATCTTAACTGCACAGTAATTTTATATGATTTATCTTACAACATCATCAAGAATGGCATCCTCTAAGAAAAAAATCTGAGTGAACAAAGGACTGAGTTTTACATCTTCAAGGGACCCCTTTCTGAGCTGCCATGCCTTCTCAATGGCTAAACAACAATAGTTGGGAGCCACTGTACTATTTGCTATCACCCTTTACTAGTTCAGTACCTAATAAGGACAATAACTGCAAAGAAGTTAAGGATTCCTACAAGGTCCTCTGCAGTCATCACTCCCAATTTCAAAGGAGATGAAACAAAACATATTGTTTAATGCAATAAATTTCTTAGAATGCAAATGAGTATAATAGAAGAGTCTATATAAAAGAGTAAATCCCAGAAAGCAGAGAATAGCCAAGGTAGCCCATAGCTATCTTCACCTAGCTAGTTAGCCTATACAACTGTAACAACAGGAATTCTGCAGCTTCTGCCAACTTTTTATGTACAGTTCTCATAGTGAAGGTAACAGGTGCCACAGGTATACATAAAGTGCAGGACTAGGACCTCCCCTGAACAAGAAGCATCACTGTGGTAAGGCAGGCTTTTTTTCTTTGACTGTTCTGTCCTGGAATGCAGCATTTCTATAGAGCAGCAAGTTTTCAAGAGCCTCTCAGACTCTGATCACCCATTTGCCTTTCCTACTAGGTAAGCTTATGGAACAATCACCACTCGTATCATTTATTGGGATGTAGATAACACTAAGATGGCAGCTTCCTTTTGGTTAAGTGCACTGTAATATTTGTGTTGTCTTCCAAATAAATGGTATCAGAGAATTCAACAGGAGATAACTTAGCTGCACAACTGTATTCAAAATATATGCATCAGTAATAGACAACCATAAAATGTACATTAGCCAAATATCAAAAGCAGTTACTACAGATGACATTTATACCTTAGTCTGAGCTATGTAGTCACATTCATTTCTGAGATAGAAGCAATTAAGAGTTTCTTTTCAAAAGTTCTGAATCCTGTAAAATCTGGTTTTATAAGTGAACGCAAAATACACACACTCTTAAACACTTAAAAGTGAAGGTAATGGAAAAAATCTAAAAACTACCAGGTATGTTTTCTCCAGTTTAAATATATTTTATGATGTATGGTATAAAATTGGTGTCTATTACATAAAAGTATGGCTACATTTCAAAGCTATGGTTCCAAAAATCTTCCCCTTTTCATAAAGTTACTATCAAATAAAGTGATTACCATTCCTTTGACCTACATTAAAAAGCCAACTTAATGTGAATGAATTACCAGTTAATCATCAGAGTAAACAAAAATCTATTAAAAATTGTATTGAAGTGCAGTACTTATTACATTGCTAAACGTTAATGTAATCATCTACACAAAAAATGTTTTGTTCTTTGCTCATTAATAATCACACCCTCAGATATAAACATTTTGCATAAAATTAACACTGTATTCATTTATATTTCTTTCCATTTTTGAAGAGTAACAAATTTTTGATCTCCAATATTACAGCACATTTTAGGAGGAAAAATGACTGAATACAAAGTTTTTGTTTGTTTGTTTTTAAATTTGTGTTTTCCGTGTTTAATATTTTGCTACTGTTATTGAAATTTAAATTGAATAGGCTTGGTATTGTCCGCAGAAGAGACCTAATTCCAACCACAGTATGCCTATCACTAGCAAACTAAAATTGAGGCCCTGCCCTTGGCCCTGGGACAGGATCTCTGAATATCACTGGAAATATTGTTCCATACATGAATTAGCAAATTAAAAGAAGTCACAAACTTCTACTGTGACTTGTCTAAATCCTACAGTCCCTAGATCATCATCTATAGTTACAGTCCTATGTTTAGGTGTGCTGAAAAAAGGAAAAGGGAACTGATCAGAAGATTTGTCTAGCTATGAACTGGAACTACCTATACCTGAAAATGACAGAAACAGCAGTTGCAGCAGTTAAATGCACAAACATTTAACTCAAAATTAATAGATACTATTTGAGCTGCCCAGCATCTCATATTAGAGAATGCACAAAAACTGTGGATGCTTTTATTAGAACTGATACTTAAAATTTGATGTCACAAATGCAGGTATAATAAAAACATTATTTGCTTATTATAGGCAACTGTCTTTTTGGATGAAGAACATGTGCTCCATTTAGAACTTATTTTGTTAATTATTGCTGGATTTTGTGTTGTTTTGTTTTCTTGGCAATCTGTAAACAGTGTTCACTACAAAGGAGTATGCATCATTACCTTAAATAAAGAGAAGTCAAATATCTGAATACCTGTAAGTTCTCACTGAATATTCAAAGTGAGGGTATTCAGGCAGCCTAATATTATGCATCTGATTTGCTTGTTAGGGAGGATGCATACAGAATATGCTGCTACACAGGCTCCTGGGATGCCATCTATAAATCCTCTATACTTGTATGTTTAGAAATGCAATACTTAACACAACCAGTAGAAAGTCACCCAGCATCTTAATATTACTTAACTCACAGTTGAGCTTATACAACAAGAAGCTACTATATTTTAAGAAAGAATAAACGTTTACTTGAAAATTATTTTGTAACATTATATCCTTCTTTCTCTCTTCTGAAAGAACTCCACCCAAGCACCAGTGTGAACTAGAACTCAGACCAAGTCTGAGACACACAAAACTGAAGCACCAGCATCACACTGACATAGTCACAAGACAAGAACAGTTGCAGGAGAGGAAATGGATTTCAGTGAAACTGGTTAAATATCACAGCCATTCTGTTCCCATGACCTTTCAAAGATGAAATCTAACTGATTATGTTACACACAAAAGAGGCAAATGTGACTGGAAGTATTGGGAACCTTATGGGAACATGGTCCCTCACTTGTGGTATGGCCTCTTGTCCTGGTTTCAGGTAGGACAGAGTTAATTTTCCTCCTAGTAGCTGGCAGGGTGCTATGTTTTGGATTAGAATGAGAAGAGCACTGATAACATGCTGATGTTTTAATTGTTGTAGAGCAGTGCTTACACCAAGCCAAGGACTTTTCAGCTTCTCGCTCTGTCCTGCTAGCGAGCAGGCTAGGGATGCAGCAGGAGCTGGGAGGGGACAGACCCAGGACAGCTGACCCAAACTGGCCAAAGAGGTATTCCATACCATCTGACATCATGCTGAACAATATATATAGGGGTGGCTAGCCGGGGTGGGGGGCCGGCTGCTCGGGGATAGGCTGGGCATCGGTCAACGGGTGGTGAGCAATTGCATTGTGCATCACTTATTTCGTACACATTATTACTATTAATACTATTATTATTATTATTGTTATTATTTTCCCCTGTCTTAATAAACTGTCTTTATCTCAACTCACAGGCTTCACTTTCCTGTTTCTCTCCCCCATCCCGGAGAGGGAGGGGGGAGGGTGAGCGAACGGCTGTGTGGTGTTTGGCTGCCAGCCGGGCTAAACCACAACACCTCTTGGTCCACATACAAAAAGCAAGAAGTGCTTTTTTTTTTTTTTGATTTTTTTTGAGGTTTTGTTTTTCTTTTTGTGGGTGGGGGGACAGGGTCAGGCACAGGGGGTGCAGAAGAAAGTAATGGGAACTAGTAATGCTGCAGGCTAGCTTTACAGAAGACAAAGGACAGGAGGATCTCCTTCAATTTCCTCAGACAGGAAGTAAAAAGCAGAGAGCCTGATGAGGCTGTATTTATCAGGCCAGATGAGCTTCATTAGCTAATCAGGAGCACATAGAAGGGCTGTTTTAAGTTTAAGACAGTCACACAAGCCAGCATGCATACATGCTGAAAGAGCAATTCTCTGTGGGTTGGAAAACAGTCTATGCTTTGCCGCTCCCCAGAACACTTAGATTTTGACCATTGTTTTCATACGGTGATCATAAAAGTCTTTCACTGACAATAATTTAACATCCCTCTCTCCATTTTGCCAGACCTTCCACTTATAAGGATCATGCAGCATTTCTCTGAACTACCTCATAAGCAGTGACAGAAGGAATCAAACCCGGCTAAACAGTTTGGGAAATGTATTTACAAAACAGGCCTGGCCGAACAAACACCAATGGTTTCTCCATTCTGTTGCACAATTATGCTTCTTGCCTGACCTGGAGGAACCATTTGAGTTTCAGAAGGCAATTCAGTGCCCAAGCCCAGTTAGCCACTGATTTTTCTGCAGAGTTCCACCAAGGGTCCCAATCTGTGAGAGCTGTGACCATGATTTTGCAATATTGACATCTTTCTGCTAAGAAGCTGACTGGGTCCACCAGCTCATTTCATGCAGGCTATCCAAGAGCCATTAGATAATAATGGCTTTTAGTTTCCACCCACCTGGGCTACATTCAAACTGATGACCTAAGGTGAAGGTCTCCACATCCCATTACTAAACTCTCAAGCCATTTAGTATCCTCATGTAGTAAGCTTTTCCCTGCAGCATAAAGTGAATAGACAGTAAAATCCACCTATATCTGAGAGCCGTTCTCAAGTTCATGGTCAAAGTCTTTTGATGCAAAAGTACAGATACAAATTTTCATATATTAATTTGTCTGAATATTTTCTAGACAAAACAAAAAGCCCTGTACAAGTAGAAAAAATTAAAATACAATATTTTCTTATAAAACCCAAAGTTGTTTACATGAACCACAAAATAAAAGATTGGTATTAGTACCATGCAGAGACTTAAGATCTGATAAAAAGAAAAAATAGCTGAAATTTGAAAAGAACTTTATAGCAATTCAAACAATATTAGCAGAATTACCAAGATATTAAAATATATCTATTTTAATAAATTAAAAGTAGAGCTTCATGTCAATTTTATCATTTAATTCTACATTCACATACAGTGAATGCAGTGTATTTTCTGTTCACTAATGCTAGTCTTTCATACAGTTTAAGATATTAGGAACTGTAAATTATCTTGTGTGTTAAATATGCCAACTACTACAGAAGTGTTAATTAATGTATTATTAAAGCAGTTTTAGGAGGAGTGAGAAGATTTTTAAACAGTATGGGTTTCAACAAGACCTATGAGCACATACATTTACAATGAGTTTAATAATTTATTAAAAACAATCTTTTATAAGTTTGCTTTTTTAGTAAACATACCATATAGTATGCTAGGTTAAAAATACTTTCTCTGTAACATTCAGCCTTGAATTAATCAGATAAAGATGAAAGTGAAGAATTTTGCCATCAGTGTTTCTTACTAAACTCACTCAGTTATGCCTTTCAGCTTGGTATATTTTATATGAAGGATATCTTCTTAAAACAACTGTTGAAGGCAAGTCATGTCATATCAACCACACACCGTACCCTATGGGAGCTCAAATGTTCCAAAGTCTATGTTAATATAATCCTCCTGCACAACTCAACTAAGGAAAAATAGCAGTTTCTCAGTGACATGTAAGACTTCATATAAGTACCACATTATCTATGTCTTCCAGAAATGAGGTAAAGCCATAGCAAGGATTATACCAAATCAATTTGGGAAGGTAAATATTGTTAACAAGCACCATAAAATAACCTAGTAGATGATTCTAATCACTATTTATCAACTAACAAGTAGACCGCACTTCTCAAGGCAACTTCCAACAATATATCTGTAGGACAGCAGTATTCTCTGGCTCAAGAGACCAATGCAACCTCTCAACAAGGGGTTTGCTGCTTTCTAATGCAAGATTTAGTATGCAATATGCTGTGTGCTTCCACCATCCTCTTTCAAAGTGGCTTTAAAGAAATGTATGTGGGCTTCTTGCCTATCTAAATCTTTTGAGCAGGTTTTGACCTGGCCATAAAGATTAAGTACTGCCTTTTCTGAGCACTGTTCAGGACGTCTAAAATCTCTTTTGGACTACTTCCTGTGAAGATAAAGTATTTTTCAGTTATAGTATCTTGAACCTCTGGAGCAAAGCACTTTTACAGTCATCTAGATTTTGCTGAAAAAGATACAAAAAAACAAAGATGACAACAAGGAATCTGCTAGATCTGCTGGAGTTTATGGGTTCTTTGTTATTCTTCTGTGTGACACCCAAAACAGACTGAAAACTTTCATGTTACAGGGAAAATAAGGTGCAGACAGAAATGGTCATGCAGATGCTTCTGAATTTTAGTAAGCTAGTCAATCACGAGTCCTTGCCAAGAAAGCAAAAAAAAAATCTTTTGTTTATTATTTGGGCTAGACCCCAAACCTTTTTTTTTTTTTTAAGTTAAGAAAAAAGCTAGACAAAAACTTGGCAGAGTCAATTCTCCTGTTTAAACAGGCTACTCAGCAGGCTGACATTCAGCTTTTAGACTGCATTTTTCAAAATATTTTCTTGTTACTGACAGAAGCTGCTATAAAAAAATTGTCTCTGCATCCAGCTGGTGATTGACGGCAGGGCCAGAGAGACTGCAGTAGGCTTAAGCAAGGGAAAAGAGCATTAGCTGTGCCACAGTGGTGAAGTAGTGTGAGGTTTACAAGCAATAATAAGGAGAGATAAAAGTGTGTTCAGGACATTTTTGAGGCAAAAAAGAGAACACTAATGATGCAATAATAGGCATAACATTAAAATGAATCTCTAGAACTGAAAAACAAAAGCAGGAAAAAGGAAGATTCCATCCTGCTTTCCTAAAATGCTTTAGTGGCAAAAGCAGCATATCCGTCTTGTAGATCTGAAAATTCTCTATATCTTCCAAGGTACTAGACTATCTGGGATTCAAATTTTGAAGCCACAAAAAAGAAATACATTGTCCCTGTCTTTGTGTCTGAGATTACAGTTTTTAAAACCAGTATTTCATTGATTTAAAATTATTTGATTCTAGCCCCTAAACAGATGCCACAGTTTTACCAAAACCCTGATATATCCAGCCAAAAAATAGCCATGAGAACTCAGCAGTAAACATAGGTAAGCCTAGGGTTTAAATCTGACTGATAACAGCTAGTGATAGCCTTCAGTCAGATTTGCCATTTCGAGGACATCTTTGCTGTTCCAGGAAAGAACGAACTGCACTACGGTGAGGACATTTTTCTTCATCCAGAAGAACACAATTTTAAAACAAACAAAAAGCAACAACAAAAGAAGTCACAAGGCAGAGTTTCATTTATGACTGGAAAAGGCACTTCAGTGTTTTACCTACACATTCCTCTGCCACATCCTTGTGTCCCACCTGGTGCTAACAGATAACAGGTAGCTAGTTGTACAGTCAGAGAGGTTAAATTTCTCCACATGGCTTTTCTAGGAGGAAATGGAAAGGAAAGACCTTGCTTTCTTTTCCAGAAAAATTACAACTGCAGTCAGCATGTGTCCAGTGCCTGTGACTGACCTGTAAAAGCTAAACTGCAAACTGGTGGACAAATATTTCTGCTGAATATCTAGTATCTGAATATCTAACACTAGCACATTTGGAAGACTCTTTTCCTCTTTTCTACTAATCAGACTGTGGTGTTTGGGTTTTACTATGCCTGAAAGCTTTTAAACCTCCTCTATCTTTCATATAGTTTCCTCTGACCAGAGGAAATTACTTTTGTAATTTCTGTGGCACAGTTACTACTAGGCATGGGCTTTCTTGGTCACCACTGTTTATCCCTGTGAGACAATGCTGGCTTTGTTCTCCAGTTGTTAGAAGCGTAAGCCCTGATGGCTCTAACCACAGTGGAATTTTGAGCTCACCCCTTCAAGTATACATAGTTAGTATATAGTATAGTATATAGTATTTTTATATATTAGTATTAGTAACTAGTATATATATATATATAGTATAGTATACTATAGTATATAGTATTTCAAGTATACATAGATAGTTTTTTCTATTGGTTACAAAACTGAGTACCCTTTACTTTCACTAGCATGCAAAGCCAAACACAGTACAGCTTTCCAGTTCTCCCCACACCCATGAGGTTTGCTTGGGCTTTGAGAAGAGCCCTTTGAGGACTGCAGGGCTCCCCCCTTTGCATGCACCTCTTTTTCCCCTTATCAGTAGCCAGCTTCTGCCTGTCCTACTCTCTTCAGACTCATTTCTTCTGCCTCAACTGACTTCCATCTGGGACCCTGTTCCTGTACATTGCACAGGTTTCATTTGTCTCAATAAACCTGTCATCCACTCTTCCCCCAAGTCCATTGACTCAGGGTCTCTAACACTGCAGTTTTGAAGACTCAGAGTTAACCTGTGCTCCTTTTTCTGCTGCTCTGAGCACTCATCCTATAGGCATGCTCTAAATCAAGTAGGAAATATTCATCTTTCCTATTCCATGTGCTTGTGTGCCCCTGAATATATATGCACAGTCTGACAACCAAAATCATCCCTATCTGCAGATATAATTAGCTTCTCTGGGCAAGCTACAGAGTTATGAGATGATCCACCTCCCCAGCCTCCCACCAACCATATTCACCTTAACTAACCAGGTCCTTACACCATTACAAACAGCAAGCTTCTATTGCAAACATTCTTACATCTATAGCATATAGACCATTTATATATGCTGTTGTCACATAACTAAAGAAATATCCGAAATAGATGTAAAATGCTACTGTTCTGATTAGGATTTTATGCACCCAGGAGTTAGTGGCTACACAAGGTGCAAGACAGATGATAGACCAGACTTACAGCAATTATAGTTGCTGAAGATCTGGCAGCTACTATCTGATGGAGGCCCGTATATCTAAGATGGTAGGTCTTATGTTGAATTTAAGATGAGTCTTCCTCTCACAATCTGGGAAAACAATTTGTGGAAAAAGCTGCCTGATTGCTCTGGTAAGAACTGAAAGAACTGTGGCCAGTGCTTTGGAAGAAAATGTTTTGTTTTGTTTTCAAACCACTGTTCATTTTTACAAAATAATAGCAAGCCAGAAGGTAGTTTGTTGGGTTTTAAGGACAGAAGACTCAGTGAAGAAATTTATTTAAGGTATCCAGATTTTTTTTTCCATTTTTTTTTTTTTTTTTAAAAGGTAAGGACATGGGTAAGGGATTTTATAAAAGCTCAGCTCCAACAAGTCATGCATTTGTCAAAGTTGGTATCAAAGAATTTTTTGAATACATGTTCTACTCCTGTATATAAAAGAATCAAGTCTTTTTCACCTTACTAAGGTTTAGATTAAACAGCATGATTTTTATTATTCTAAACCTGCTTTCAAATGAATCATTGAAAAAGCCACATGCCAAAATGTACATGTAATAGCATGACAGTTCATTCTACCACAAATTTTTTCTTCACCAGTGTGGTAAATTACAGCTCTGACCTAAATTTTCATGTTTACTGAGTGGATTGTTTACTACCGTATAATAAACATTGTAACACCAGTATTTGTCTTTTAACTAGTATTTTTGAATCCCTTGCATCTGAGATCATAATCAAATTACACAGTACAGTTCTCCAATTACCTCCCTGGTTCATTATATTTACCTGTTTTTCCCTGGCAGACGCTGTCTGCAGTGCCATCTGGAATGCGTACTGTGGTCTCCTGAACACAAGCCTCAAGCCAGGGGAAACGAGGTACATCATTGGAAGTGATGGGCACATTAAAAACAGTATCAGGCACTAATCTACCCAAGTACTCCTGATAGCATTACAGTGTGCTGGGGTGCCTGCCATACTGAACAATGACCTCCAGCCCCAGGAAGATGGGTAAGTAACTGGGTAAGTAACAGTCAGTGCAGCCAGTGACAGAGGAAGCTATAGGGTAGCCATAAATAAATAGAAATATTGATTAGAGGTGGGGAGACTTTCAGTATCAAAACTGAAATACAAAGTTGGAAAAGAACAGTAATTTCCTGTTTACAGTTACTACTGCATTTGTTCTAAAACAATTTTCTGTTCTTAATGTCATATTGCCTTTATGCAATATGCAGCACCCATATCAACTCGAACTATGTTCTTTATTCTAATGCAGATGTAAAATTTTGCTTAAACACAGCAAGTGGCTGATATTTGCATACATTGGATTTGGTAATCCAAGCTGAGTTTAGTTATCTGTTAATCAAAAATATCCACACATAAGAATCAAAAGCAAGCCAGACTGCAAAGCTACAAACATTGTATTGTGGGTAAAACAATGAGGGGTATGATGACCAACAATAAGCAGGTTTTTTTTTTTTTTTTTTTATATACAAACTGCTCTTAGATGAGCTTGTGGAAGAAGATAAAAGTGCTAATACAGAAGAAATTGCATCTCCAAATGAGTTTTTATACATTTCCCGGAATCTGCTCTTATAAAATATCCATGCGTAAACAGATGAGCCTTATACCACATCTAACACACTTAGAACATGCAGGAAAACTACTCTTAGAGCACAGGAGCATAAACAAAGCTTTACTTCCCAGGACCTGACATTGAAAAGCTAGGAGCATTAGCATAAAATGCTAATTTCAAACATCCTAAGAGCACATGTATCAAGAGCACTCACAGACAGGAGTGAACACCAAGCATCAGAACTGTAGTGTTCTCCAGTAGCAAGAAAAAGAAAGCAAGAAGCCTCCCACTTACAACCTTGAGCATATTGCTGCCACGCCATCAAGACTTGTAGTTAGACACTTGGAAGGGCTGTATGGCAAGTGCCAACTATCCACTAAAAAGTGCTTGGGCAAACAGGACCAGGGAAGGACTTCACCTCCTTAAACTGTCCCTGAGGAAAAGGGCACTTATCCTCATAACAGCCAGAGTATTGAAGGGTCAGCCAATTCTCATATAAAATTATCTGAATAGTTATGAAATGTGTTTATTCGCCTTCCTTATGAATTCTTGAAAGATCCAGATATGAGAAGAGTCTTCCCTCCATTTGCAGGAGATGAGCTTGTTTTCAACTTAAAATAGAAAGCAACTGGTGTTAACTAGGAAAGAAAAAAGAGCAATTCACTGGGCTGGCCAGCACTGCTTGAACTATTTTAACTCTTTGGAGTGGACATTGCTGCAGGGATACGAAGTATCTAAAGAAAAGAAAATAAATTGGAAACATACAAGAGTCAGAAAAGTAAATCTAATTGTTGATATTCAGAAATGCATTTCACTCCCTTTAGTGGCAGTGTCAATATTTAGATTTCTGTGTAACCTCTAAGCGATAACCTAGGCCTGGAGTGGTTGATTTGCTCACATTTTGATATCTCACAAAAGGTCTGTTTATAATTTGTAAGTATTCTTGGGGAAGTAGGTGAGGGGGAAAGCATCAACACTGAAAAAACTACCCAATGAGGTTGCCTTGACCTGTTTGGTAAACTTAACAGATTTTTGCCTGTTACACAGTACCATGCTCCCATAAGATATGAATCTACCAGCTGTGAATTTTACAGCCATTCAGTAGCACGTTTTTATGGATGATTATCTGATGCTATGCCTTTCTAGCAATTTCAATGCCACAGTTACCATTGATGCTGATGCATGGTCTGGATACATGCCTGATGCTCCCCAGGGTGATATGAATCAGGACTGCCTCTGTCGGTCATGCTGGGTCCAGCACGTTACATAACCATCATCAGTAATCAAGCAGCAATGCAGCTATTCTAAAAGCATGTTGCTACCCCTGGAAGCAAGAAAGCTTCTTGCTACAATAGCCGTGAAATGCTCTCTTAGTTGTAAGATCTAGGTGTTGCCCAAAGCAAGCAGCAAGGCATTGTGTCCGACTAGGATATCATCATTAGGTTTCTCACTTCATTTTTGATTTGATGGGGTGAAAAAGCTCAGACTACTTTTTGGAAAGTTTTTTTTTTTTTTTTACACCTTTTGATTTCAATGCAAAAGAGTTCAGCCATGTGAGATTTCATATGGATAGTATTGTCATAATTAATCAGGCAGGTCACAGCATCAGGAGGATTCTACGAAGACCAAAAATAAAATATGTGAAACTATTAAGAAGATTAGGTTTCTCACCCTTAATTCAGGTCTACAACGTGATGATAAAAAGTGATCTCAAGTGTTAGGAAAAAAAATATGAAAAATGGGATTGATTTTTAAACATGCTACAGCTCAAGTTTCTTTATCCCAATGATTATTCACCACAAAAGTGATGTAAAAAACCATGTCCCTTCGCATTCTACAACAGGAGTCTTATTTTGATCTACATTAGGAGCACTTCGCCAATAGAGCATTTTTGGAACACCACTGTGGCAAAGACTTCGCATGTAATCAGCTATATCAGCAAAGGTTTGCTTTATACCCCCACAAGAAAAATCATCAGTTATTTGCAATAAAAGCAATTATCAGTCAAATAACTGTTATGTAAGTAAAACAGTACATGCTATACAGGTTTCTACTGATACAACTTGGTCGATGTGGGACACTACACCACTTAAATATCTTTAATTGACTAAGCTATACCAAAATATACTATAGACTTAGATTGTATTTTCCTTTTTAAATTAAAATCTCTGAACCAAGATATTTAGTATTGTACTCAAAATATCTTGATTCACTTTCTATTCCTACTGAAAAACTGCTCAATTCAACTTCCAAAGTTAGTAAAATGTCAACATCCTTTTTAGTACCCAAAAGGTAGAACATAGCATTCTTGGGGCAAAGAAAATCCTGTTAGACACAGCAAGTGTATGTTATACCAAAAGACAGTTACGAAACAAAGGCCAGAGACTGTGTAAACAGACTATACATGAGATTTTACTGGGTTATAATACCATAGCTTCTGTGTAAATATATTATAGGGTTCTCTGTAATTTTTACCATTTTAGAAAACAAGGGAAAAACAGTATATGCTACAGGTCTGAAAAGAGTTTTACATCTATTACATCATGTTTTCCTTTCACCATTTGTATTTCATTAAATGTAAAATAGAGTTTAAGTAAGTTTCAGAATCAGATTCCTTCTACAAACACACTTCTGGCTAAATATTATTGCTGCTGACCATTAACATCTAAACAAGAAGAATCTGAGGCACCTTTTGTATTCATTGATCAGCACTGATCACCCCTTATGCAGGTGACTGGCTGCCTCATCTACAGCCAAGCACAGAAACATCCGTGACCCTGTGGTGCTTCCACACATCCTGGCCTGAGCCCTCATGGCACTGTGCTGTGCAATCAGGTTACACAAGCTGGTTTACAGCTTGAAAGGTTGTGCTCTCTCCCTTCACCTGGGCTTTCCATACATGTACCAGAGTCAACAGCATAAAGTACTGGCCAGAAATAAATTTTTTCACTGTGGAAAGGGTAATGCACCACAGCCTCTCTCCCCCAGCCTCTACCTCCAGATAGAATCATAGAATCACTAAGGCTGGAAAAGACCTTCAAGATCATCTAGTCCAACCATCCCCACTAACACCAGTATTACACACTAAACCGTGTCTTGAAGTACTGCAACCAACCTTTTCTTAAGCAACCTCCAGGGATGGTGGCTCCACCACCTCCCCTGGATGAAGCAGCACACACAGTAGCTTCCAAGAGGCTACACACAAGGCAACAGTGTTAAGTGCTCTCTCCCCTAATGCTTTGATAACTTCTAGTCTTAGAGGCCATAACAGGTAGCCAAGTCCACCCAGCAGTGAGGCCTCCAGAGTTACCCACTAGGTACACAAATTAGTCACTCCAGTTTAGCAAGAGGGTGGAAGACTGCACAGTACACATCTAGGCAAGGAGACAATTGATCAGCACTGATGAATGCAGCAGCCCAGAAACTCCACAAAGATGTGTAAGGGCCCTGGCTGTGAGTCAGCTGTGGAGGAGCCACACTGCAGTGTCACAGCCAGCTACAGACAGGTACATGAAATTAATTCATTCAACTGCTGCTTGGTTCCCCACAGTCCATTTAACTAACTTTTGTGCGGAAGTAAGGGAATTTCACCTTTTATATAAATGCTGGAAAGACTTTACAAATTATTCCCAGTATACCACACATGCTCTAAATGGTGCAGCCTGATTAAACGGTACATGATACACCATCTTAGACTACTCTGCATCACAGTCCTCAGTCTACAAGATGGCACAGACCCAACATCATTCATGAAACGGTAAGAGGAAGTTCAATGCAACTATAACAGGAAAAGGTATCTATTTTCATGAATCGCCTGTTACTCAATGAGCAGAAGACTGAGATACGACAGATCGGGCGTCTCTTTGTTAATCAGATTTTTTTTGTTTGGTATTTCTGATAAATTTATTTCATAGTTACCAGAAATTAAGGGCAAATCCTAATATCATCTTTGGTTTTATGATACTGCAATGTTTTTTGTTCTTGTTTTTGACAATACAGAATTAGTTTTACACCTAAAGATAATTACAGGTTTTTGCCTTCCTATTGCACTCACATGAAGTATGCTTTCCATTTTTACTCTTTCCCTTTTTTATTTTCAAAACCTTGTATGCATGTGCATATGAACATGGAACTTTAAGAAAAACATTAAAAATCTTTTTGTCCATATCTTTTAAAAAGTATAATGCAAGTCTTGTTTTTTTGTAAACCAATTTGTAAACCAAATACACACTTTGCTAAATCTTTTTTTCCCCTCACTGAAGCAGCTTTTTTTTCCCCCTCTTATATGGGAAAGAAATCAGCATAAAGTAGCATTATCTACAATGAAAGTATTCTAGCAAGAATTCAACAGTTTTGTCATATATAAGCTAGAAGTTTAGTGATATTTCTGCATCTGAATGTGAAATGAGTTATGCCATTTTTGTACCATGAAGCTCTACAGCTAGGTGGTAGAATCAATGACTAAACAACTTAAGCCTTAAACAGAAGCAAGTGCTGTGCAGGTCTAAGTTGCCAACCTCAAAAATATATTTTATTTTTATTTATTTATTATTATTATTTTTTTTTTTTTTTTTTTTTTTTAGAACTCAGAGCACAGTTTTGAGGTTTGCTCTGTGAAACCCTTTTGGAAGCAGGGGAAGGGACAGGAGAAGAATGGAGGACAAAAATAACTAAAAAGTAATTTATGGTAAACTCTGAACCTATGTTTCAATAAATCTTTTTTTTATCATTTCATTATTTAATCTTCTGGTTATTTGAAAGCAGATCAAGTTCTAAATTAAAGCATCATTTGGAAATTAAGTAAAAAAAATGATTTGTTTAGGAAGAAAACTAACATGAAAGGTTTCGAGTTTTCCAAAAGCCACCTCTTTGAGCTTCTTTCTGGATTAACACATTATTTTAATTTGCTAACTATCTGCAAATAACCTAGTTTTCTTTTCCAGAAAGTTTATTTTTTTTTAAAGAGTGAATTTGTTATTAGCCATCACTACAAATGCACAAATTTTCAAGGGAGAATTGTCTTCTATATTTCAGTGTCACTACGCAAAACAAGCCTTACATTACTTAAAAGAAAGGCTGCTGTCACCTCATACTGCTAAAAGTAAAATGTGCTCATGACTCACTGCCCCGTTTGGTTGCAACTCATCACTGCCAGCAGCCCTAATTTGCTTCCAGCCATTATGACCAACAGCTCTGAAATATGAATTAGACCTACCAAGTACTCCACACAGGGAAAGAGCTCCTTGAGTCCTTTATTCCCTACAGAGTATCCATGCATGAGAATAAATCAGTGATGTGAAAAAACAAAATCCACCCCAGTAAAATTTGCAGATAACAAAAAATAAAATGGTAAATACCAAGAAGCTGTCACAGTTCTACAGATTGCATGGCAGCCTGGGCTCACTTGAGCAACATGTTTTAACATAGCAGAGCACAAATTTCTCTGTCTAGTAACTAAGAACACAGATTCCAGATAAAGGCAATATAATTACCTAGAAAGGGGTGTATGGATGATGGTAACTTAATATTAGCATACAGTGCAATGCCTTGGCTAGTGCCACAAATGCAATCCTTTGATGTACACAATTTAACACTGGGTAGCAACAGGTCTGCGTAATTCGCCACCAATGCAGAACCGGAGTCATTGTTTCAAACAGCAAGCAAGAAGGTTGTACTGTTTCATATCTGCAATCCTTGAGTACTACCAAAAGAACAACCAGTGGACTACACCAGTATTCAAACTAGGAAGACTGCAGACAGCTGCAAAGAGGTGTTCAGACTCTAGAAAAATTGCCTTGCTAAGAACAAGAGTGGAAACCTCTATTAAAGTGGAAGATAAAAGGTCAATTCGTTACTCTGTAAGTATTTAAATGCGGGGGGGAAGAACTGAAGAATATCATGATTATTAAAGGATTCTTCAACTTCTTAATTAATGCTGGATTTGGTAAGTTTCTGCTACCGAAAGGAAAACTTCTGAATAAGATAAGGTAACAATACTTAATGGAAATGGTAACTAACAGCAAACAGTCCAGCTATAGAAATGCAGGATTTACTTTCAGTTCTTATAATCAGTATTTTCCTTCTAAAAATGAGCCAGAAGTTGCAGGATTGTGTTAGTTATCTTGTATTGTTCTTCGAAATCAAAAAACAGCAAAGAGCTGGAGCTCTGCCTTTCAAATGCATACCTAAAATGCTCCATGGTAACTTTGTTACTGAAACCCATAGCTTTTACATATAAGCTAAAGGCAGGTAATTGGCTTTTAATACTTTGCGAAAAGGAAAAAAGTTTTTTTTCCTAGTTGTGAAATAAATTGCTGATAAATGAAAAGTACTTCTCTTGCTCACTGCTTTCCCAAGCCATATTTTGGGCATACTAGGTATTAATATTTCTTTATTTGTGTAAAGCAAGGAATTACTGAAAGAGCATGGGAAAACTGAACTCTTGCTGAATACAAAGAGTACCCTGGTAACTGATAATTTGAATTGATCTTTCCATTTCTGAAACCAGTAGCATGACTCAAAAAAACTTTCATATCTGGAATTAAAATGAAATGCAAGAACAATTTCCATAGGCTATCGAAAACACATCTTAACAGGGAATTAGCAGACAATATTTTATTCAAAGGGTGTGGTCACAGGACCTGACAACCCAGCCAGTTTAACATGGATTGCATGCAAGCAAGCAAAAGGTAATTGTCTAATTGGTCAATTGACCGATATTAAATTCACCTCAGGATTTAACTCAGAATAGATATTATAATTAGACACTGCAAAGCTTAAGTGAATCTTCAAAATCTGTATTGAACTGTAAACTGAATAGGATTTTGTAAACCTGAATAATGTGGCCCTGTATTATTCAGTGAAAGAAAATTCAGGTAACATGTATGTGTCTCCTATTCTCTATTCAAAGTACATTCCACTAATCTCAGAGTAAAATTTAAAACCAGTGCAATATCTATGTCATAATAGAAATACAAGTACGATAAAATTTGTTATTGAAAAGTTATGTTTTTGAGTGCTGTTCTCTTAAATGTTCCAATCAGCCAAGGATTAGATGTTCAACTTAATGCTAGCCAAGTGATCATTAATCATTTTAAAGTGGCATAGTTAATCTCATTTCATACCCAGAGAAAGCCCACTCTCATATTCTACATGCAAGATGACATTGGCTCACTTCTGGATGTGTTTTAAACTCAGTTGAAGACTTCCTCTTTTTTGCTGAAAGAGACATCTAGAACAACGCAGCATAAAAACCCTGCAGATATGCTCAAAACTACACAAAGGTGAAAACAAAACTAGGCAGCTATAAAAGGGGTAAAAGTTTTGCTATGGAGAGTTCCTAGAGAGGCTACAAGAACCAGTAGATTTGTATTAACAGGCCTGTTGCATGAGTTAGCAGCAGCTTCTTTGACAGATACTGATAAATAATGAATTAACGTTATTAGCTTTTAAACAAATATATTGTAAGAAGAGGTAAGAGAGAACACCACCCTAAAGACAGATCTACTGTGCAAGACAAAGGCCTTCACCCTTTACTAAAACAGGTGAAATGAAATAGCACATTTTGCAGTATGAAAGTGTGTCTAGCAGGGCCATGAGATTAATTGGACACACAAATCAATTTTTTGTTTTATCCATTTGATAAATAATCCTTAAACTTAAGAGGCTGACAAGAATGGTTTAGCCTTGCACATCCTTTTCTCAGTCGTACAAATATTTATGGGTTTTGAGCCATCAGGGGACCTTATTTAGTCTGGCAAGGTTGGATATTTTAGCATTTACAGGCTTATGATGATAATGTATATATGAACAAGCCATACCTTCCAGGACAAACTGCTCCTCTTCTTACACTGAAACCAGTAAGACTTCTTATCTATGCTCATTTCACTAACTTGCAGAGAAATGAAGGGAAAAAGAGCTAATAAAGCCACAGTTGTATTTCCACAACTTAAATAAGTGAGGTGTTTTCCTTGCATGTTTATTCCATGCTCTTGATTTCAGAAGAAATACCTTGCTTGCTGCAGAACACTTTCCTATTCTCTACTTCCCTCTGGAAAAAGACATGACCTTAAGCCTGCTTAATATAGACAGGAAGAAATGAAGAAGAAATGATCCTTCCACCATTGCTTTGGAAATAGTACACAATGGCCACCAAATGGGGAATTTCACCCTCACAATCCAGATAATACTCTGAAGGGCCACTTTATGAATAGAACAACTTCAAGGAGAAGAACAAACAACTGAGATATACTCTGCTTGTATACAACTGACACTCCCTACAGACAAGAAATAAAACATACTTTTCTTGACAAGCCATTATTCCTCGTAATTCAGCAACAAACATAACTGGAGCACGTGCAGGGAGATGCACCATCTCTGGAGATCTTCTACCCAGGCTTTGTTCACTATTTGACACTCCATAAAGGTGAACAAGAGTGCAAAACATAAGTGTCTGAGCAAACAAAAAGAAAGGATTTTCAACCTGGGCAAGAGGGAAAAACCTTGGCAGCTTAGTTACATTTTCTTCTCAGTTCTAGTTGACTATTTCTTTTTATTGTCAATTTTGTTTGACACCACAAAGAAGCTGGACATTCCTGGCTACAGCTGTGTGGAGTGAAAAAGGAAAAAAATGGGGAAATATTCAGGAGTTGATGGACTGACAAATTCCAGGGCAGTAACTGATAGGTCTCTGTTTTTACTGCCATAGCTCAAGACATGTAATCTACTTCAAAAAGCACAATGGTGAAGTCTTAATATAAAAAATTGTGGTGGTCATTACCACAAGCAAATGCAGAAACAAATTGTAGTTGTTTTCAAAGGTTAGAGCTTTTTAAAATATTTACATTTACAGCCACCTCAAACAACATAGGCCCATAGCAACCAAGGTGACAGACAGGGGAGGGGGAAATCTTTTGTTTGGATTTTGGGAAGGGTGTGAGGCACATCATCTTTTGCAACAGTATATTCCACTCTGTTCTGGGTGGTATATCTAGTGGCATCTATAAGACCAAACTGTAAGTTAAATAAATAGCCAAGAGTGATTCATATCAACATATTCAATACACATGAAATAGACAAAATATTATCTAATGTAATCATTGGACCAACTCCTCAGGAATGTTGCAGTAAAAAAAATTGCAATTTTTTTTCCTCAAGAAAAATGTTTTAACTAACCTAAAACTTTAAGAACTCTTAGAAACATTAGTGCTAGTACATACCAGAAATAAGTTTAACTAATAAGTTACTTCCCCAAATGTTTTCTGAGGGAGTATTGCTGAAGTGGAAGGTCAGGGCATGATCCTTTCAGATTTTTACAGAAATGATCAGAATATCTCAATTTAAATTGCTAAGCAGCTTCACACAAAATATCTTTAATAGGTAGACAGTTAAGCATAAATCTGAAGTAGTCTCTCAGCATATCAGCATACTACTTTTTCTTCCATTTAAAAATAGGGGGCTGGGGGAAGGAAGAAATAAAAAGCCTGTAATGAAGCTCCATTATAAAAGAAGGTGAAGAATCCCATCATCAAAAAACAAAAACAAACAAGCTTCTAGCAAGCAAGCATTCTCAACATGTACAAACTACACAGACTGAAGTTTAGGAAGTGGTCATACCACAAGAGTACCAGAATTCAAAAAAGATTAAATAACTCTGAACAACTTCAGGAACTATAAAGAACCTTAAGATACTTACAGAGGAACACAAGTTACCAGTTTCCATAGATATATTTCTGTCAGGTATATGATAACATTCTCCAGTTTAAAGTTAACTGGAGTCTAGTACAGCCCACAACATAGGTCTGGAAGACCACTGCATCTGAATGCTGCCTGGGTTCACAGCCAGATACCCTGGTAGGATTGGCACCCCACCTTGAGCCTCCTGCTGCTTTTCAGTGCCTGCCACTGCTGTGCTGCCCTAAGCACCTAATTTGAAGCTATTGATATCATGACTACCAAAGCTGCAGTCCTATCTCCAACAGCAGCATATAGGTGGGTAAATACTACTTCATACGCAGTTGTCTCATACCAAAAGTTCACATTTGTCTTGCAGCACTGAAGTATAAGCTTTAAAATGTCATTAATACAGCTTTTATATCATTGGAAATAAATTACCATGGGAAAAAAGTACCAAAAACATCCATTGGAAAGAATACAAAGAATGCCTCAGAGAACTTAAATACCACTGAAGTACCACCAAGTGGGAAATTCCACTAATCAAAAAGCACTCTTTTCTGTAGAAAGACATAGCCATTAGTTTTCAAAAAATAATCTATGCTTTCACATCACTTGTGGAACTGGTCAATATAGTACTTAAACCAATTCACATAAGGAATTTCAGGCTTTGACAAAACAGACATGAATTATAACTGCCTCATTGCCTGTCCAAATTTTTGCCTTTTTGGGGGAGTTGAATTTGCCACTGAGGGTGGCAAGGAGATCTATTGAGCCAATACCTATTTGCTACTCTATATGTACCTGTAAGTGAACATCTACTACCCTATTTTGTGGTCAGCACTGCTAACTGTTTTAACTATACTGACTACAAAGTCTACCTAATTTCAAACATTAAGATAATCAGGTATTCTGCATCACTATATTTTGCACTCAAACTGTGCCAAGTTCTTATTTCCACAAAGTTTCAAAATCTTGAAGTTGTTCTAAAACCTGATATAAATAGTATACAACAAATCTGGTTTTAAACATTTAAAAAAATGAATATATTTTTATGGTTACTGAACTGAAGTTACAAGAAAAGTAAAATCATAAAAGTTAAGCTGTATGCTGACATTTACAGTCATGCTAAAAGACTGCTTAAATTACCCTGGACACTGCTTATTTGCAGAATAAGATAGGAAAACCAAAATGTAAAAAAATATTTATAAATCAATGCAAAGCATAAATATCTCACACCACAAGTAGGTATGAACACAAGAAGCCAAGCCAATATTCAGATTTCCATTTTTGCTCAAAGTTACATTAATGCTATAATTATAAAGAGAAATCTACATTTCTCTTTATCCTCTCACTCCTCTAAACCAAAATGATACCCTTGATTTACTCAAAAGCACCAGTTACTTAATGTGTGCATGGTGTTAGCTTATATATACCGAAAATTTCAGAAAACAAACAGTAATGCAATAAGATCGGATGAGAATGTGACCTGAAAAATTACGAGTATGATGGCCTTACTGAAGAAGCATTTTGTTCCAATGCAAGTACAAGTGACATTTAGAAGCTAAGGGTTGTTTTTTTTTTTTTAAAATGGTCTGTTATACACAAGAAAATAGTAACAAAAAAAATAATATAGTTGGAGTATGAAAAATAAACACCAAGTGACAGAAAGCTTCAAAATTCAGTAAGTAATTACAGAATTCAGTAATTACAGAAAACTCATAATGCATTTGCAATATATTAATACAAAATCATCTGTATCTGTAAATATATACTTTTCAATTCTACGTAAAAATGGGTTATTAAATCCTTACTGCAGTAAAATAGAAACTTTACTGATAGACTGCAGAAGAAACATAAGCATGTTACAGTTGCCTGCCCACAGTAACAGCACTTTTGTCAGAAGCTCCGGTAACAACCTTTAGTTACACACAAAAGTGGGCTCTGTTAGGGCAACAGACAAAGGCAAATGACTGCAAAGCAAGAGGACTCAACTTCAATTTAACTGTCCTGTAAGGTACATACTAATTAGCTGCAAAGCTATGAAATCCTAGCTAGCATGTTAAGTCTGCTACATGACAGTATAATTTGACTTCTTAAAGGATTATGCAAATTACAACTCATCATTCCATTACATGACTGAAAAAAAGTGACAGCTAATTTATACATAACACACCTTTCAAATCCCTAAGATGTCAAGCACCTGTGCAATACATTTTGCCTAGATTTTCTAGTGTATACATTCTTGTTTATTGCACTGTACAGAAGCATACCTAAGAGATATAGCAAAGTCATAGGGTCTTTTATTTGCTTTCTAGCTTTTAGAATACAATCCCAAAAAAGTAAACAGCATATTTCTGTCCCTGTGTTAGAGGTTTTGTACATAAGCAGAGGTATAAGGTTTCAACGCGTGTAATTTCTGAATAGCGGGAGAGCACGAGCACTAAATGCACGAGCTAGATGCAAGACTCACACAGATTTCAACATACTTCTGGTAGGTAGATTCACAGTAGATTCCGTCATATCTGTAGATTTTCCTACATTCTGATTGGTTGGGCAGAGGATGCTGGACAGTTATTCTGTAGAGGCATCAAAAACAGATATACATGACTAGAGATTCTCTACAGGTAACTGTAATGCAGGACAATCAGTATGTTGAAAGTGATTTATTTATAGTTTGCTGTAAGCATCTTTCTGATCTCTTTAAATCAACTGCCTTGTGCACATAACATCCAGAGCTTCCACTTTTCAAAAGTTGCACTGAGAGTAAACTAAACTTCAGTTCTCCAAAAGAATGGTACTTTTCCACCCCCCACCATCAAATGAAAGGGGAAGTAGTAAAGAACTTTATGAACCAAAATGATATTTCACAAACTTTGTGTACATAAAATAGTGCTTATAAAACTGATGATTTATTGTTTAGTGTTGAAATCCTTCCTGAGGCGGGACATCCATTTATATCAGCAGGGAGTTTGTCCAGACAAAGACCAAATAACCCTCCAATTTAAAATGTCAACAGCAATTCACACATTTGCAGAGAATGAGGATGTTGTGGCATTAGGAAGACTGTGATTGAAGGTGCTCAGCACCATCTGAATAATGCCATATGTTCTCGGATTGACTGAAAAAAATGAAAGTGATTGGCAGCAATCAGGAGGTGCGCAGCATCTTGTAAAATCAGGCCTTAAAAGATTTGTCAATCATTCTATTATTTATCCCTCCCCAACTCCCTGTTAGCAGAAAATATAATTTGGCTATAAAAATTCAATGTTTTTAAAATATACTTGGGAATTGCACACAAAACAGTACCCACTAATTTCCTTTTTTAGATTTTTTTTTTCCTCCTCTCTTATCCTGAATATAAACACATTTTAGATTCTTTTGCATCTTCCAGAAATACTTTTGTCTCTTTTAATATAATTGTAGTTAAACTAAAATATAAAATTGTGAAACTTATACAAAATTTTCAAATGTTGAATTTTAAGCTGTGAAAGATATTTAGGTATTCTTCTTACTACAAGATTGTTTTTTTCTTTTTAATTTTTAACTATTAAGTATATATAGCTCTCAACTAGTCATTTAAAATCATGTGTTTTAACAGTAATTTGATTGTGGAGGTATGATAAAGTGAGCATTATTAGGCAGCAACAAGCTTTGCAAGAAAATGGAAAGTTTTCTACTGTGGAAACTGAGGGTCTTCCTTAAGCCTGCACCTAACACAGAGAAGCAAGTACATGCATCTTCAAATCTTAACACGGCCCCATTCCCCTGATCATTTAAATTGGAACCCTGCCCACATACCCAATTTTCTTCCCCAGGAACCCATGTGTGGAAGGGAAGAGAGCAAGATGGAGAAGACATGACCAAACACACCTGCAAATCACAGGGCAGCCCTGGATTCCCTCATTAAGACATCACCAGAGAGGCTTACTTAATGGGATAAACAGGGCCTTTAAGTTAGATCCCTTAGTGTATACCAGGGTGTACAAAAAAAGTTGAGTATGCTAAAGTGGGATTTACAACACAAGTGCTATCCATAGGAGCCGTGCAAGCTAGTAAAAATAGAAGTCTATAAGGGGAGAGTTTCTTCCATGCTGTTTCTGTCTCAGACACAAACCTCATTTCAAGTCACCCAGAAATACCTACATCAAAGTGAATTCAAGCCTCAGAATCTTCAGGGTACAATCACATTAGCTGACCCCACTCCAATTTCACACACATCTCTTCTTTTTTTGGAAGTGAAACAAGGGGTGCTTTTTTTTTTTTTTAACTGAGCTGGATGGCTAAAGCCTCAACGACATGGTAGAGCCAGGATCTCCATCTCTCTCAAACAGAGGAGGTTCACACACACATTCCCCTACAGCTCCAAAGATTACCCAGACTCCTTGGTAATAACTGTTTCAGAGCAAGCAATATGCTGACTCCCTGTGCTAAAACAATACTAACTAAAAATAAATAAATCAGGACTCACTGGATCAGAGAAAAGGATCCAATGAGAACACGTTATAGAGCATGTAATATGAAAAGACATTCAAAATTGCATAAGCAGTCCTTGCAGAACCTATCAGAATCCTTCCCCAAGGAGTGCCTTCATCACAGGGCTTCAGAATTATGCTTTCTTCCACCAGTTGTCTGGTGAAGTGAACCCTGAATAGTAATACTGATTATAACTATTATTTGAATAGATAAACAAGTAGAATATGACTCCAGAAAACCTTTATTCTCAAGTACTTGTGACATTCTGGAAAGTCAAAAGACATGGGTTTGAGCACCTTGAGATGAAATAAGTCCCAAATAAGCATTAAATGTGTCAAGCTAGCATAGAATAGCTGTTGGCTAGCTTTTCTTTCCAGAAGGAATAACACACAGACAGGCACAGTAGATTCTGCGTGTA